>NW_028277954.1:0-291017 GCF_059751315.1 Micrasema longulum
TGTAGGTCTTGTTCAGTGGAAAATACTAAATTTAATGATGTACTGTACACGATAGTAGCAGACTGTAGACTATAAAAATTTACTATCAGTAGGTGCTAAAATTAGCACTTATAAAGCTTGACAGTTACTACAATACTAAAATAGTTTATTCTTTAAACATTATTGTTTATATTTTTATTATATTTCTGTATGTATGTTACTAAGTTTAATTTGTAGAACTGTTGGTTTTATAAATAAAAAATAAAATTACTGAAAAATTGCTGTATGAAAACCTTCCTTATTTATTTGTGAAATGTATTGCATTTACAAAATGGCAACTGACCTTGAGATGCTGGACAGTCTTCACACTTGCAGGAATCTATTATTTCCTAGACTTCATCGCAAATCAACGTCACCGAGTACGCTTTGGTTCTAACTTTATGTTCTGGGGTGACTCGACTTTTAACCATTCAAATATCACCCGCCCGTTTTAGATGAATGTAACCAATGGTATTGTCTCCGTAATTTTCCCGAGCTGATATATTAATAAGTAAATCACGTTTAATAAAAAAAAGGCATTAACACGCACTCGAGCAACAGAGATGTTTACAAACAATGGTATGTTATGGGTTATGTTGTGTCAAAGTCACGTTACTTCCCTTTTGCATTAAATGTACGCGAAACAATATATTTATATTACATGCAAATAATACAACTATTTAAATGAATACATTCTGGAAGCAAACAATATATATTTCCTTACCTTGCGGCCTTTACATTTCTATACTCGGAACTTAAAAAGTTTGTATTCGATGAGAAAAAAATACCCATCATGATTATAATTATTTTGGGCAAGTTATCGGATTTTCCTTGTAAAAAAACAATATCAATCATAATGCTATGGATGTTTATAAATGAAAACAAAAAAAAGCAAAGGAAAAGACTAAATTTAACTATAAAAAGCCACAAGCCGCCCGCGATGGACGATCTCAGTATAGGATTTGAGGGAACGTAGGATCCATAAGTCACGCGTGATGTTATCAACCTTTTGGCCAGTTACGGGCCGTTTTATTTCTATCAAACTTTAAATAGGAAATTATAAATGAAAATATTCGTTTAGATTTTTATAGTAAAATGCTCGCAATTGTAAAAATATTCTTTAAATACTGAATACATTTAAAATCATATCCCCAGTTTATGAAAATACCCTAGAAAAGTTTGCGTTCCTATGATTTACTCAAATATTTCAATTTTAGTGGCCACTTTCAACGAGTTGTAAATAATTATTAAAAAATGGGAACCAAGTTATGGTAGAGCGAGGTGTGAACCTCAGACCTTTGACTCGTTAATCCATGATGCTAACCACAGGACCACAATCCGGTTAAAACCAGATTTATTATTGAAACATCTTTATGTTTACCTTCTTAAATAAAAATGAAAAATATATTTTTATAATTCAAATAACGTATTTCTTAGATTAACTAAGCAACATTCAAAATTATTTTTGACCATATTCTTTTTTTTATTAGACAAAACAATTTTTATTATTGGTCCTTTTTTTAAACCGGCTTTATTTTTTTATTATAACTATATAATACACCGTACCTACCTATTGTTCACTAGCAAATTATATTTACAAACCATCGACATTTCATTTACAATGGATAAATTTTATATTATAAGAAAAACATATTGTATGCTTACTTTAAATTCAATAAAAATTGCCAAGTAGAACAAATTTGAATTCTGTTTTTATGTTTTCAATTTCAACTTATTTCTCAAATCTACTCAAAAAATTATCAAACTATGATTTGATTTATTTGTAACAATAATAAAAAAAAACCTGCTTTTAATGACTATAAATTATTTGGACATTAAAATTTATTTAGGATTAAAAATTAATAGGAGCTTCATGGGACATATTAAATAATAGGTGTATCAAAAATGTTTTTGATTTGTCCTAATCTTTGTAAGCCGGATTATCAATATAGACAGATATTTCAACAGAGATGAAGGAATCACTAGAGAATATCGAATACTGCCTGTTATTGACCAGTATTAAGTTCACTTCATACACTGACATACACCATTTCACCAATAATTAAACTTTCTCTATTTCCTTCATAAATCTAGTTTTCTTTAAAATATAAATAGTGATAATTGGTTTCCTACTTTTGTTTTATTAAAAACAAACACTGCAAAGTATCGAACCTAGTCACTGGTGATATATATTATTTTCCAGGCTTATCAACATAGATATGTTCCATTAGACACTGATTTCAGTACACTGAAGATTGAATACACTGACTTGCCTCTTACCAGATTGGTAACAAGAAGCACTCAATTAAGTTATTTATAACAATTGATAACGTTATCATCTATACTCACAATGAATTTCTTTTCGAGCAAACATGGAAGTTGTTTACAATTAATTAAACATATTGTATTGATCATTGAAATGAATTGTAATAAAATCCTTATTAAATAATCTATATTAATTTAATTACATTCAATAGTTCATTTTTTTATTTTATTTGAAAAATTTTATATTTATCCTTTTCCTAACTCACCAGACTTCAGACCCTAAAATATAATGCAGCTGTGGACTGTAATGAAAAGCGTTGCTTCTCTGCACAGACTTATTCTTAGAGGATTATAATCAAATCAGGGCTCTGGTACTGCAGGGATCTGCACAGGGACCGCTGAACACAATTGTTGTTTTGAGAGCTTGGCAAGCGAGGCAAGAACAAGAGAACTGTAATAAAGTAAGAAACCGAAATACCTATGTATTCTTGTATGGCTTGGAACGGAGATTTTACTCTAGCTGATTAAAAGATATTATTCAGATAAAGTAATTTGTACAGAAGCATATTTTTTAACATCAATATAAAGAATAATAAATTCATTGTATATTGAAAATGAAAACATTTGGTAGGTATATTTTAACACAAACTCAAATATTTATCTAAATAAAATAGGTTACTGATTAGTGCTAAGAAATAACAAAGTATTAATATTAAAAAATTAATGGTTAAAAACAAAGTGGTTTTGTTATAATGAATAACCACAAAGTAAGTGCTTCAAATATAAACTTTATAATAATAAATCATTTATCTTCACAATATTTGGGTTTATTAGGAGTTACTGAATGTTTCAACTCTGTAAACTAATAGCCAAAAATAATAAAATTACCCCTAGAATACAATAATAGATAAACCGGGTTCCGGGTTGTGGTCCCATGGTATTATTGTGGACTCACGGGCAAAAGTCCGAAGTTCAAATCCCACTCTACCTCAACTCGTTTTCCATTTTTCCAGCACAAGTTATTTACGACTTTTAGGAAATGGTTTGAAAATTCAAATATTTGAGTAAATAATAAGAACTCAAGTATTTCTCTTTTTCTTTAAAAAGAAAATGGTAAATATGAATAATTAAAAAAAATATTTATATGTAAGAACAGTGTTTTCATTGTCATTTGCTTTGGAGGACATTTAAATAAACCATTTAAGATGTTTATATGCAAAAAGCATCCCTAATCAATAATTTATTGATAAATATAAATGAAAAGTTTATAAATTAAACATGTTTTTGACGCATTTTGCGAAAAAACACATAGGTGGATTTATTTATTGATTTCTTTTTTTATGTAAAATATATCTACCTTCATTGTCCATAAGGACAATTAATAAGTACCCACAATATAAAATTGCTATTTAGAAATGGAATGGATATAGAAGAAGTGGAGGTGGGTTGCGCACGGATCGATGAGTGGATCAAGTCAAATAGGTAAAAATTTGTGACCTGTTTATGAAATTTGGTCCACAAGTCTATTGGATTTTTTTATGATTATTTTAGTTTATATTGCTTATTATGTTTAAGATGATAATTAGGTTGATTGGATTAGTTTCGTTTTTATTTTCTTATTATGTTAACTATGTTAAATAACTAATTTAAGGCATGTTTTACTTATTGTAAAATATTTCCCTCGGAACGGGACATCCTAGTGAGGGAACATTATTCTGTACAAAAATAATAATACGAAAAATGTAAAAGTATAAAAACAATAAAAATGACATAATTTTGTTATGTTTATAAAACGTACTGACAAATATTGACTATAGAAGCCAGAGGCACTGTCTAAATACGTATTTGGAAATTTTGATAGATTCTGATAATATTCTCATGAGAATTTTTGATATACCCACACGCCCGCAATTTTTTATTCAAACTCGACCGGCAAAATATTTTGCTTTGTTTTACCAACAGATGTCAGTAAAGTGAACTGTCAGAAATTATTGTATTTTCCAATTAGTACAATAGAGTTGCACAAGAGGTCGATAGCATCGCATTTCGAATACTTGTTTTGACATTCAGCTGTGAATCAGTTTTTTTACTGAGCTTTATCGTAATAGATAATATATTTACGATCTAAGAATTTGGCTATAAGTGAGATGCGTTTGTACACAATGACAAAGGATCAACACATTCAATACCTACGGTAATATTAGGCTATAAAATGTGGGTTAAGCCCGAAGAGGTGTTGTTGGCCACCGCTTTTTGGTAAGTATCCTCCCGCTTGTTCGTGGTGTTGTGCAAAGTTTGCATTGTTTGTTCGCGTCTCATTTGTTTATTTGGTATTTGACGTAGGGAAACCGACCAAACTACGCTATACTTTGTGCAACAGAGAAGGAAGGGTCACGGGAAATCCAGAGGGCTCTCGTCGCTATTAGTTGGTACATTGGACAGTGTATTGGACACTAAACCAGCTCCTTATCGCATTTTACATCAAACACCATCATCGGAAGTATACTACGGTAATTCTTTCACGTAGTTTTAAACCTTTACAATAATGTTACATTTAGCATATCTCTCAACTATCTTGTGAATCTTAATTTACAGTTATTGCATGCGCGTTATCGTTAGAAGAAATAGAAAGAGATTGGAAGTGGTTGTTTGATAATGTCCTCCCGACTTTACACTCATTTGACAAGGAAGATGAAGTTACGGAATTCGTGTGTTGTAAAATTAAATCAGTCATTGCAACAGAACACGACAGCATTACAGAAGGTAAACACAATGCAATATTTCATATTTAAAGTCTTTTTAAAATTGCATTTAATGATGTTTGTTTTGTTTTCCAGATGAAGATACAAAAACATTTAAATATACTATCTACAAGTTTCGTAAAATATTCAATATGCCGAAAGAAGAAAAATTGGTTAACTACTACGCATGCACGTAAGTATATAGGATTGTTGAGAGATAATTGCTCAGCACACAATGCGAGATACACATATGCATGCCTATTATGATAAACACGCTGTTGTTTGAATACCGAGGGCTTGAGATTGTATTTACTCAGTTTGGTCACCTCACATGAATGTACAGCATGCACTATTGTTGAAGAGTTTTCTTTAGAATGCATTATTATTTGTTATTTTAAGTTTCAAAGTATTATTTGTGCTATTTATCTCGTCAGTTTATTTTTCTTTACCCTCACTAATTTTGTCACTGCTCTGACACAATATCCTACTGATCTAATATTTTGATTTACATACATAGTTCAAATGCTGTTTATTTAATCGTCTCATGTTTTGTTGATGCTTCAAATATTATGAAATGGTGACAATACTTGAATTATATTTTTCAAGTATTCATAATTTGCTTTCAAATTCATAATATTTATCGACAAGAAATGGGTTGAAGCATTCTTTCTGAAAGATGAAAGTCAAAATGTCCGATGATTTTAAGTCATGTGAAATCTGTTAAAAACAAGGTGGCTAAGTTGCATTGTGCGCTGATTGCGTGGTGAATCGAAACTAGCTAACTGCCCAAAATTGCGAAGATTTGTTTGTCAAATAATTCATCACGATGCTTTAAACATTCGCTTTGTTTTATTTGTTTTTTAGAATAATTGTAGTTTTCCAAATTCAAAACATGAGCCATTGTGTTCATGTCTTTTTTTTATTACATTTGTAGATTCTGTTTTGAAAATTTGCTGAAGTCATTTTACACAATCATTAAATTAAATATCCTTAAAGTTTTTTTGTCAAAATTCTTGCTGAGAGTTCATTATAATTTATTACAGAAATAAAAGATGGGTGTTAATTAAATCCACAAATTTGAAATAACCAGTGACCGGTTTTGTGACATTTTCCAGACTGGTATCTTTATTATAAAATTGAACATACTTACTTATTAAAAAATAGTAAGGGATTACATGGAATAAAAAAATATGTAATAGCAATTGAATTTCATTATTTTTGTCTGAAGGACCTTTTTACGAAGTATTACTGGGTACCGTTTCTTTTTTTATAGATCGGTAGTGGCATGGCAAAAGGGTATATCCGTTATTTTCTGAACTGCACAGGACAAGCAAACAGTTCCTTATGACACATAACTTAAAGTGTGAAAATAACAAATGAACCCCATGTTTTAATATGACAATTTTTAACTAGAAAAACACATCCTCTTGTCATATGAAAGATCTTCAGATTTTAGCATGTTTTATGTAAAAATGTCTGTTTTGGAAAAAGTGACAGATTATACATTTTAGCTATCGCACTACCGATATATAAATATGTAAACTATACTATTTTCATATTTGAAATTTTAAAAATCTTTCAATATAGTGTTTTGGCACACACATGTATACTACACTTACGTCTAGTCGTTTGGTTAGTAGTACTTGATAGTTAAAAATAAGTTATAATCATGACAATTTGAATCGGGTTGTGGTCCCGTGGCTAGTGTCTCGGACTCATGGCTCAAAGGTCCGTGGTTTGAATCCCACTCTACTCTAACTTGATTCCCATTTTCTGATAGTGAGTTATTTACAACTCTTTAGAAATGGCCCTCAAAATGAAATATTTGGGTAAATCATGGGAACGCAAATATTATTTTTTTCCAAAAAAAATTTTTTTTTTCAATTTATATTATTGTATGAAAAAGACAATATTTTAAACTATTCCTAATGATCACACCACCCAACCTTACTATCATACTTTATTCTGACTGGCGTTCCTCGCTATATATACTCTACAGGTAACATGACAAAATATTTCAGATACTGGAAAGGAAAAATTCCACATCAGGGATATTTATATCTGTCCGTGAGTCACGTTTGCTTCTATGCCTACATCCTGGGGAAGGAAACAAAGCTCGTCATAAGATGGGCGGACATTATAGAGCTTAATAAATCCAACAACTTCCTATCCTCGGACTCCATACAAATACGCACGCGAGATAAACAGCACTACTTCTCGATGTTTCTTCACATGCCGGAAACCTTCGCCCTGATGCAGCAACTCACCAATATGGCAGTTAAACTGTGAGTTATCTAAGTTCCTAAGGGTGCATTTTCACTTTGAATGTTCTTAATTTAAACACATGTTATAGTTATGCATAGTCAGGGTCTACGTCCGAGGTGCACGGAAGGAATGTATATTATATGAAGGAATTAATATATTAAAAGAATAATATACAGAATCTCTATCGTCCCCAATTCCACTTCAATCTTAAGAAAAACTTCCTTTCCAGCAATGTGGTTTCAGACTGGAATAAATTTACAAGCCTAGCTGTCCATTCCATTTCAGTCAACTAATCCAAAAACTCTTCATCACCATCATCATCATCATCATCAGCAGCCATCTCTTGTGCAATGGTGGTCATAGGCCTCCCCCTTAAGTTTTCACGTCTCCCTATCCTAAGCCAACCGCATTCAAGCACTTCCTGCAACCCTTCTTATTTCATCAGACCACCTTGTTGAACAGGCAGAAGAAGTGTTGGCCTGCTGACACTTCTTCTGCCTGTTCTGGGTTGCCATTCCGGGACTTTTTTTAGTCTTTCTAGAGTCTGTGGTTCTGGCTGTATATCAGCCCAGCTTCATTTCTGTTTGGCAACCCTGTGGAGTCCATCGATGACCTTTGATCTCGCTCTTCCATGTGTTGGTTCTTCTGTCTCTCAACGAAATACCAAGCATTCTCCTTTCCATAGCTGATTACTGTTAGGTTTTTCTAAGGAAGAATACAAACACAAAGCTGTACACGAGATATAAGCGCACATATAGCTATAACAAATAATAATAACTATGTTCTTGAATATCGAGCTGCCAATTTTTATTGAAACTTAACCAGGCAGTGTCGAAACACATTACTGCATTCCATCGATGTGCCTTGAACGTAGACCTTACCTATACATGCATATGTATTTCTATCTCTGTATACGCAAAGTATCCATGCAGCAATAAATATATACAGCACACTCGTTCGTCTTAGTTTAAATACAGTGTCATCAAGGTCCGCGTCCTGTCGTTCTGATATGTGTGTATGTCAGCCGTGTACTTCCGGGACTGCGAGAACCTGTTACCTTGTAAAGCAGGCAAGCATGGTTAAGGCTCTCAGGAGGGGTCCGTAATATATGGCCCAGTTAGTCGTATCGCCTCCGCTTGATGACGGTTGTCATCTGAGGTTGCTGCATTTGTTGTTTTATTTCCACATTCCTTACAAAGTCATACCATCGCATACCCAGTATTCTTCTGAGACACCTATTCTCAAAACTCAATAGTTTGCTGTTTTGCGACCTAGTGAGGTGCCACGATTTGCATCCGTAGAGGAAAATAGGTACTATGCAGGCGACACTCGACCCTTTCGATGACTTGGCCTGGCAATGTCAGGGGATGTTGGACATCTAGGCAGATATTGTTTAAAATTGAATATTACAACTAGAATTATCGTATAATTTTTTTTTTTTAAATACAGTTCTATAAAAAAAGGTTTTAACTAGACTATTTCAATAACTATTTAGTTTTTTTGGTATTACCGATAGCATAATTTTATGTAGAAATAAAGGAAAATATCACAAAAATTTTTGTGATTTAAAATGCTTATATTTCTTTTCAAAAACAAAAAAAATAAGATTTTCCTGCGGCCACTTTCATGTTCAATTTATTATCTTCAAATTATTAAAATACTTAGTCTTTATTGAGATCCCAGATACCTAAGTTTAGTCTTAATTTGAAATGGCATAATCTGCTGGTCTAAAAGTATATAAAATTATATTTTAGTTATATAAAACTTTTAAGTATATTTTTTAATGAAAATACCTATAAAAAATATTGTTTGTATCTAATTTACGATTTTTAATTTTTTAATATTGCGCGATTTAAAAAAACATTCGTTTTAAAATAGAAAAATCGTATGATTTTCGCATTTTGCGTGCGTTTTACCAGACTACATCCTTAACATTTGTTTTTAAACCAATGCTTTTGGAGTACCTATTTAGCCTATCAACAATTATTTAAGGTAGACTAAGTCATAATTTTTTTTTTAAACTTGTATTTTAACTATAATTGTTAATAGAGTTGTGCCCACGTAGAAGGACAGATACCATACAAATAAAAAACAGCTTTATTTAAACATGAAATGGTATATATATATAGTAACGAGATACCATTGACAGTCACGGAATTTGGTGAAATAAACATTGTTTTATTTAAAAAATGAATAATATTTACTTAATAGAGCTTTATAAATTATTATGATAATAAAACTTTGTTATTAGCGTTACACAATTTTATTATTTTACCAGAACACTACTAGTTTCGGGAAAGCACTCCTCCCATCGACAGGTGGTATAAAACTAAGGGTGTGTCCTTGTTTTCATACGTTTGGAATTTCGCGCCCGCTGTCGCCACTGTGCTAGGCCCGCACCCTGGACACTCGTTGATGGGAGGAATGCTCTCCCGAAACTGTATTAGTGTTCTTGTAAAATAATAAAAATTGTGTAACACTAATAACAAAGTTTTATTATCATAATAATTTATAAAGCTCTATTAAGTAAATATTATTCTTTTTTAAAATTTATTTTAAATAGTTTACCAATCATTAAGGCTCGTTTAACCATAATAGTAAAAATCTGCAGATTTCGCAGAACTAGGCGAAAAGAGTGGTGCAGTGTGACGCTAGTATGAATTTAAACATTTTAAAAATGGCATCAAAATAACACGATTTAAATGGATGATTGATTGAACTTGTATCCAAAATGAGGAATTCCACTGTTTTCTAATTTTTTTTTCTTTTCTATTAGCGTACTTTTTAACTAAGCAAAAATATATAAATTTTTTGTGCGTTATTTACAAAGATATAATTTTTCAAAGTTACATTTATCAAATACCGCGCCAAATGACTGTAATCAGTGTGTCACTTTTCAGTAGTGACGTCATGAAACGTTTGGCGTTCTTACTTTCACTGACTGCGGTAAGTTGTATTTCTCCAGCCGATAACAAAACTGATAAGAATCTATGGAATATTGCTTTGATTACTTCATTTAGTTGGTCGTAATTTGCTAATTTCTATGTTATGGTTGTTTTTACGAACGTTTCGATTTAGAAAAACCTGGAAAATTGACATAATCTCTGTTTGAAAAAAGAGTATAGTGAAAATTATACTCTTTTTTTTCTATGGTCAAAACGTTCCTTATAAGGTGCGGGGGCTTTAAAGCGGAAACCGGAAATACTACACGTAGATATAAGGAGTGACGTCATTATTTACGATTTTAAAATGAATACTATTTTAAACATTTTTTATTTATTTTTGTGTGCGTTTTTGAGATATTTCATCCTATTTCAAAATTTGTAAATATTCACGTGTGCAAAAAAACAAAAAAAACATTTTTAAAATTTAATTCCGGGTTGGGCTGGAATTCCTCATTGTAATATGTAGAATTGCTGTAGTAAAATCGTTAACGTACATAAACATTTACTAAAAATTACTATGTAAATTATTTTCGTGCAAGTTATTTTCGTCTGCTGCACTGGAAATTTATTGAAAGGGAGCCGGGTTGCTGACATGCAATAAATTATCCATTTTTTTATGCATTACTTTGCCACCCTTCATAAACATTAGTAAAAAGATCAGGATAAACTCGGTAGAAAATCAAAAGATAATGGCATCCGATGTATAAATTTTACGATTTATAGTATTTTTTTATAGTATTTTTTGTTGTAGTTTGTACTTATTATTTCAATTTCTTCATTTTATAAGTTTATGTACATTACATAAATGTTTCAAATCATATATAACACGAACAAATTTATACTTAAAATTAAATACATATTACAAAGATGGTAAAATAAAAATACCCAGCAAATAAAGAAAAAGGATGCTATCCTCTCTGAGCTTTTTTCACTAATATGAAAGATGTCGATATCCAAAGAGATACGGATACGAGATAATTATGTTATTTAAAGAAAATCTTCTAGATACCTAAACAAATATCCAAAATACATTTAGGAATATTGTTTAATCTAGGAGGATTGCAAATTTTCACGCTGTTACATACTATGTAAATCTCTGATTATCTGTATTTGGCGGGTAAAATGTAAATATTGATTTTGTTATCTGGTCTAAAAAATATTTGGGAGTCATTATCATGGCCAATTGTGTTGATAAAGCGTTTATCTTGAGGTCATTGACTATTTTGCCAGTTATGATTTTGGCTATTCATAAATATCAATAACATTTAAAATACTCATCGCATAATATTACGATCAACATATTACAATAGGGATGGAGATGGTTTTAGAAAGGGGTATATGCAAGTCCAGGCATTTACACAGCTTGTGACCTGTCATTGGCTAGCTTAGGTGGGCATTTTACACACTAACATTCACCATTCTGTCTATGTTTGAATATCCATATTCCTTCAACTCTTTCATCTGTTGATTTTTGACAGGTTAAAGAGCTTTATTGATGTGGGTTAGATTCATCTAACTGAATTATTTCACCTACATACTAGGCAACGCCTGAACATATTTTGGGTAGCTGTTAAGATTTACATATTACAGCAGAGATGGGGAGCATTTTATAGAAGGGATATGGAAGTCATTTACGGGGCGTGTAATAATATATTAATCTTAATAACTCCTTATGGGATGAAATCCAGTCCCTGTCTCCAAAAATTTGGACCAACTCAAAAAATTTATTCGTAATTTTACATACTTGTATTTTTTCAAACCTTATTTTTATTGAACTCAAGAAAATGGGATTAATTCCAATAAAACATCTGTAGCAATTTTATCAGCTTTTAAGCAACAAAATAATGTCTATATTATTGTCATGGAACATAATAAAAATTCTTCAATAAATTGTAATAATTGTTTTTATGCCATTATAATTGACAGATGAACATAGGAGCAGTGAATTATAAATTCCGATAACCAATTGTGCAGATAATTGGGATTTTTCTTAATTGCATTATTTCTTTATCATTGTTGAGATAAATGTCGAATAATCGGAAAATACTATGTACCTATGGTATATTGTCAATTTTTGCAACAATAAACAATAAAAAATTGAATACAAAGGTTTTGCCCCATTGATCTACATGTGTAAATTGTATTTCAATGTTTCATTTCATAAAATTTATTTTATTTTGAAAATAATTGATCTCTGTTACAAGTTTTTTAGTGTGTACAGAAATGTAACATTCTGTATTTTAAATGTACACCGTACGAGAATTGATAAAGTGTAATTTGTGTATATTTTAAAAATCTCTATTCATTTAAGTTATTTAAGGAATTCGAGATCTTAGGTATAAGACAATTATATATTTTTAGAATAATAATGTTCGTGCAAGTAAATTATTCTATCAAATCCCAAAAGGAACACTCCCATACTACCAGAAGTCAAACTAGAGGATGGGTCATGGGGTCTATCACAAACTCTGAATGCGGGCAAAGAAATTTCAGGTTTCTGGGCCCCAAAATATTCAATATGCTACCTAAAGATTGCAAAACCATGACCCGGATTCAATTTAACAAATTTGTAAAAAATTGGTTACTGGATTTAGGTCGAGAAAAATCGGAAAATTTACTAAAAATAAATTCCTCATAAATTAATATTGTATAACTGTTTAGTATATTAACAAGTAGGTAGTAATGTTATTGTTTATTTTTGCATAAAAATGTCTGCCTTAAAACAGGTTGTACCTAGTTAGGCAGACTAGACATGATCCAGAGAAATCTATTACCTAAGTGTTTATGTAGTAGATAAAGTTATTGTTATTTTTGTTAATAAAGTGATTATTATTATTATTATTATTATTCCTCAATAATAATATTGTCCGCTTCAAAGTAATCACCGTCCGATATAATACGCTTATGCCAGCGTTTTTTCCAATCCTCAAATCATTTCTGAAATGCAGTTTTTAGTGTGTCCTTCAGTGTCGTCACCGATTTGGTCTTTATCTCGTCTACATTGCAAAATGTTGTTCTTTCATAGTCATATTCATCTTTGGGAACAGGAAAAAGTCGCAGGGGGTTATGGTGAGTCTGCCATGAAGAAAACAGCCGTTTACAATTGGTATAAACGTTTTTAAGAAAGCCGTGCAGGCATTGAAGATAATGAGTGGCGGGGGGACCAAGAACATCGACTAATTATGGACATCATCCACAAAATAAAAATTAATTGTGCTTGCCAATCGCCGATTCACTTTAGAGACGTGGCAGAGGTAGTTGGTGTCTCATGCGAATCATGCAAATCGATAAACAATGACATTTTTAGCATGTCTCGAGTAGCTGTCAAATTCCAGCCAACGCCTGCTCACGCCTCCCAGCTTGTCCGCAAAATGATGATTCACAGGACTGCGAATGAAATGATTGATTATCAAGGCTTTTATAAACACTATAAGAGTCTTTGTATGTTCAGTATGTTAAATCGGATATGAGTGAAAATACCCTATGATGTATTTAAATTCAAAATTAAAATATTCTGTGTATTTTTTTTTATCAAATCCCGTGTTTACCAAATTAAATTTTTAAAAAATAATATCCACCAAAAGTTTCACAAATATTTTTTTAATCATATTGTTCTATGTGATTTATACATAAATTATAATGATGCACTTCCATTCACTTATCTAAATGACAGTCACATATTACCTCATTACTGGTTGGCATAAATATGGTTGAATAACTTTATCATCATTTATGTAAACAGGCACTTTATATTAATAAAACAAACATTCCATGCTGCTAAATAGATAGCAAGTTTTTTTAACAGAGGATTCATACCTCATTCTCACAGTCGAAATATGGATTCATGTATGAGAATCTGTTTAAATCCCATATAATGTAAAGGCGCATAATCTTAATTAGTACTGCAGTGCTCAATTTTATATAACAGAACTATTTTAAAACATTTGCTCACCATAATCTTGTAAAACGCATTACAGGCTGTAGTAGTGCAGCCAGAAATACCACAAATAAATATATGTATTATTTTTTTCATTCAATTGTACCTGTATATATTATAAAGAAATGTATTGACCATTGTTAAATGAAATAAATAAGTCCATAAATAAATTATTATATTTTAATACAACACAGTCTTTTTATCCTTGTTCACGTTGGTTACCACTAGTAGAATCTCTACGTAAATTATACCGCTCATGCCGACAGTCTGTGCTGTCACATTTCAATGTGGAAATTCTTTATCATTTCAGTTTAATAGATGAAAAAGATGGAGGTTTCAACGAAGACAAAGACCTGTTAACTAAACTGTGTAAGAACGTGCAGAAGCAGCCATCCTTCCTGAAAAGAGACTTGGATGCGCGTAAGCACACAGCAGCCTTTACACTGAAGTTCCGACTTCCACAGGACGAGAAACTCGATGGAACTGTTGAGTGCACACTGTGGACTCCTTATGATAAGAGACACAACTGGGGAAGACTTTACTTATCGCAGAACTTTTTGTGTTTTGACAGCAGAGTTAGTAACTTATTTTTTAAATTTTTTATTTAAATTTAACAAACAAAACTCTTTGTTATGAGACCACTGGAATTTATTCTAAAAATTGGGCACCAAATTGACAATACGCTAACACCACTTTATTATTACACCTGCTAAAAGGATGATCTGTGCCTTCCATGCTTTTAATGTTATAATATTGATTTCAATTCAATTGATTAAGACAAATTGCCTAGAGTTTCTTATTCTGCCTCGGAGACTCTTTCTCTTGACCACAAGGCCTACACTAAAAAGAAGAAATTGTCTATTGAGCATTTATATTTCTTAAATTCTTTCATCTGCTGATAGTGTATACAAATTGTCCAATTTCTATTTTTGATTAGTTTTTTTTTTGTCTTCTGGAAGAATGGTGAATGTAGACAGTGTGTAAAGTGATAATTTAAACCGGCCGACAGGTCGTAAATCCTGTTAATACATCCCTTTTCAAAGAGGTTCTCCATATCTGTTGAAAAATCTTCGTAACCTTAATAAACCTCCAAGAAAATGAGTCAATATTTTTTATCAACAAAAATTTCAACACTGTCAAAATATTTCTTTCTAATCTCATCTTAGGTACCTCATCTCGTCCGCCTCACCCTTCCGCTGTCCAGCATACAGCAGGTTGAGCGCGCGGACGGGGGCGGAGGGGGCAGCAGCTCCAGCGGGGGAGGGGAGAGAGCGTCCCTCCTCATCAGCACATCGCACAACTCCAGCTTCCTTCTCTCGCACCTACACGACCGGGACTTCCTCGTACACAAACTTTCTGAGCTGCTGGCTAAGCTGCCCAGGTAGGAAACCTATATTTAATTTATCAATCGACGTTTTTAAATAAGACATTATTTGACAAAATTTTGCTGACAATCCGAAAAGATTAGTATTGAGACTGGGTCTCAAACTGATAAACTGATATCGGGTTGTGGTCCCGTGGCTAGTGTCTCAGACTCACAGACCAAAGATCCGTAGTTCGAATCCCACTCTACCCCAACTCGATTCCATTTTCTAATAGTGAGTTATTTACAACTCGTGGAAAATGGCCCTCAAAATTAAATATTTGGGTAAATCATAAGAACGCAAATATTTATTTTTCTTAAAAAAAAATTTCAAAAAATAAAAAAATAAAAAAAATAATAATAATTCATCATTATTCTGCCGTCACGCGAAGAAAGGCAGTAACTACATCGTAATCAATTCTGAGGAAATAAACGTTTGTCAAAAGTGAAGAATCGAGCTTGTCGTGGCTTTATGGACAAAAATACTTGTTTTGTAACACCTATGTGTTGTATATTATGCATGTGAATACTTTTGTATACACTGTAAATGTTTTATATTTTGTACTAATGTTTTTGGGAAATATGGAATCGGTTTAGCTGCGGAATACATTCAGTGAAATTGCACCCTTTTGTCATAAGATATTTTTATAAAAAAACAATTTGTACTTTGTTACATAATATTTATTATCGTCGGGTTTCTGGCGCAAGTTGGTAACTACAGATTTTCGAAAAATAAGATTCCTTCATAACTGACATCAAATAATCTTTGTTTAAAAAGTAAATAAAAGTATGACATAAATACTAAAAATAATATTTTATAATATTCAACTTGCGGTTTTATTTGAATTGTTGATTTAGAATGAGCTTTTGACATTAAAAGTGTAATATCTCACAACTAAATATTATTATGTTATAATAAAAGTTATCCTCATAATGTAATTGACACACTTTTTTTTTCTACTGACATGTTAAGACCATTGTATAAATTCTATAATGTGTTTTGTTTTTATGAGAGAAAAAAAATAAACTAGTAAAATGTTTGTTACCAACTTGTTCCAGAAACCCGCTGATATTATATACAAATGTTCCTCATTTCTCATTTTTGTCAAAAATGGTAGTTGAGTCCTTTCTCCATAGGCCGTATAAGCTATGTCTCAGTGTACTTAACAAATCTAAAGAAAAATAAGCAAACAAAGTTCTTTAAAGGTGTGTTATTATTATATTCTATGTTTATTTGATCAAGTTAGTTTAATTTTAGTGGAATATATTTTAAACTTGCCTTATTTTTGTGTCTTTTTTTTCTCATGCATGCATTTCAAAATTAAAATTAACCTTATTAAATTAAATAACACCTTTTATTTTATTGGTTGGGAGAAATTGCCATTTTGAATTAAGCCTGCCGATCTACAAATATGTGTGTACAAGAAGTAAAATAAATAAACATCATTTAGAAGGAAGACAGGAATTCAAGCTCTAAAACAAACAAGGCAGCCAGAAGCCAGCTTTCAATTTAAAAATGAACTTTTCTCTGCATTGCCTTTTACCAACTTAAGCATAAAATAGAGGCATATTTAGAAATTCCAGCAATTGAAAAATGAACTCACTGTTTAATTTAACTTTGGTAGGTACGGGAGTAAATTGGATAATACGGGATGAGTCATCGTGAAATATTAGTTTTAAGGGTGGTGTAACACTGCGATGTTTCACTATCCCTGGACTGGTATCTGATGTCTAAGGCTGATCACCTTTACCTTCATGTGACGGATGATCGAGGTGTGCTGCATCTGGTGTTCCAACATAGTGCACCATCGGATGCGGATGAGAAACGATCTATTGAATTCGTTACATCATTGCTTTTATTGTTTGTTGCAGAGACAAACCTAAAACTGTTCTCAATACGAGCACATCGGTCAGCAGTAGTTGGAATCCACAGCCACCTTTAATGACTTTATTTAAAACATACCCCTCAGCACACATAAAACAAATACAGGATGATAAGGTACTTGTAATCAATTCTGTGACATGTTTATGTTTTAAGGTATAGTTACATCTCTTAATTGAACATATTTTATGCCTCGTTTAAATCAATATCTTTTACATGCAATTTTATCATTATTGTCATCTGTAGCCGAAAGCATTTCAAATTCATGTATTTTATAGAATTATGCCATTTGGATTATTTTAATTGAGTATGTATTTGCAACTGGTATTAATTTCCCATGCTAATAAAAAAAAAACACCATTGGAAACCTAATGTTTGTTTTAACTAACTAACCAATAATTTCTACGCTATAAGGAAAAAAACAACCAAAACTTTCAAGTAATTCTCTTATATTAAATATTTTTTACAACTGCCAGGTTTCAGAGGGTTTTTTTTGTTGATATTTACTCTTGTGTTGCATAGTGTTTTGTATACAGTGTAACGAGTGATGTTAGTAGACACAAGGATTATTATTCACTAAAAAATTGAAGCCACCATTCTATTAGCTTTTTCTATGACGTTAGACCCTTCTAGTAGCATTCAATTTTTAAGCGTTTCTTTCCGAGCGAATTAGTTGTCAAAAATGGAGGGAATCACAAAACTGAAATAGTAGAGGCTGCGAATCGCGGGAGTTATCTAGATTATTTTAATTCATGTTGATCGAATGTCTCTAGACATCCCATTAATTTTCAATTGATATCCATACAGTCCCTTTTTTACCGATCATATTTATTTAGTGACACTTCTGCCATGTTGTATATTTAAATTGATTCAATATTAATGGATCAGGGGTCATTTCGATGATGCAATCCATAAATGAATCATTCAACCATATAAAACAAAAATGGATTTTGTGTAATTTGGAAAAGAATGAATCAAGAAACTGTCATCGTCACTACATAATGCTGTGTCATGTCGAAGTCTGTCAGTTGTATAAAGTTATGCTTTTAATGGAAGCATCTATCAACTTGACCTGATAACAAATCAAACCAGATGACCCATGACTTTAGATGGAACACTCCAGATTATTGAAGGAACTGACCAAGATGATATTTTCCAAAACTCCGAGTTCAACGCGTTGCCATTTTTTATTTATGCAAGATTATGTTTCACGTCAATAATTAAATGAATATTTTCCACTAGGAATAGTTTCAGTAGTATTTTAATAGACTATTAAACCAAGCCTAAAAAATTTTTTTCAATCTTTATACATATGTACATCGTATTATCAGCGCTACGATTTTTTAAAGTTTTGTATTTCTGAAATAACTCTGCGTCTGACGTCAGCGGTTCTCTTCCGTTTATTCTTATTCAGTTCGTCCCATTGGTCCATCCATAGCAAGCAAACTGGATATCTTCCATAGCTCTCATATCATAGGTTGATTCATATGAACCAGTGACGTCATTCAAAGTGGTCCGTTTTTATTAAAATGTTTTTTTTTTTTAAACTTTTTCAGTAAACTTTGCTGCACAATTTAATGCTCAAATTTTTACTGCGCGCAAGAAAACATTTATTTTATCCAATTTCCCGTAGGGCTGAAGTTCCTCATTATACTTCAATAAATTAATTAAGAATTCTCAATAAAGGAGCACTTGTAGCTTCGAAACTGATCGGTAATTAAATAAATAATTAGTGGTTAAAAACAATGTGCTTTTATTTAGATTTTAATTATATAATGAATAGTATAGTGTAGATATTTAGTCAATTTTTATTTCCTATAAAAATATGTGTATCAATATTTTGTTTTATATTGAAAATATTATAATATACTAACAATATGTTCATATACCACTGATTCTCTCAAATTGAACGGCTTGGGTAGGTAGGAAGAAATTGTCTTAATGGAATATGCCCGCCCTTATGCATATGCATATAAAGTGTTTAAATAAATAAGTGCTTTAAATATAAATTGTGTAATAATCAACATGTAAAAAATCATGCACTGTCTCCAGGAGAAAAAATGGGAGCACCACATGTCTGAAATGGGACGAGGAGTCAGCATGTACCGAACTTCGGATGGTGGAGAGCTGGTGGTCCGCGGAATACCAGACGCCCTGCGCGGTGAACTATGGGGAGTGTTCTCAGGCTCCGTGCTGAGGAGGGCCGCCAACAGGAACGAGTACCGAAGGCTGGTGAACCTCGCTCTGGCCGGACGGAGCCAGGCCAATGACGAAATAGAAAGAGATTTACACCGTTCGTTACCTGAACATCCAGCCTTCCAGAGTGATATAGGTACAATTCGATTATTCACTCATCTAAATATATAAAAATGAATGTATGTATGTTTGTCCTTCATAGACTCAATAACTACTGGACCAATTTACATGTGATTTTTTGCAAAATAATCTAATTTACGTGAATTAGGTTTGTAAATAATAATATCTTCAATATGTTCATCAGAAAAAAGTTAGGAGCGAATGTGTGTTTTTCATCAAACTTCCAGAGTTGCATTTGACTAAAATGCATAATCCAAAAAATTCGGAGAATGTTGTTTTTTTGGATATTAAAAAAGTTTGTATTTTAACGTTTACAAACATCAATTTTTTTAATGGATACTGAATTAATCAATTTCCTCACAATTTCTTAATTTCTACATATCAACTAATTTTCAATGGATTTTTAGTATCGTTTAAATGATTTTAACTGACATTTGATATATTTTTGATTTTTGGTCCTCGTTGGTAAAACAAGTTGAAATCCCATCTCCCGGGTAAATGTGTCATGAAACGATATATGGGTGCACAAATGTCGAGATTCGTTTATATAAAGCTAAGACAAACATTATAGTCTAAATTTAGAAGTGCTTCGTTGGTTTGGTTTGGCTGTGTCATGTAGAATGAATGGATAGTGTAAGAACGACTAAAAGGATTTATTATGTGAATGTAGATCTTTGAAATCTGCTTTGCGCAATATTTTTTCAGCATTTCATTAACTCAGTCGGAGGGTTTACGATTAAAATTGTTACCATTTATTTACAATGTGGTTTTAAAGTATTTTACCCGTAACAATTGTTAAATTTTCAGGCATATCGGCTTTGCGTCGAGTATTGTGCGCGTATGCTCTCCGCAACCCTCAGATAGGGTACTGCCAGGCTATGAACATAGTAGCATCTGTCCTCCTTATCTACTGTCCCGAGGAGCAGGCCTTCTGGCTACTAGCCACAATCTGTGAAACCCTTCTCACCGACTATTATAACACCAGAGTAATAGGAGCGCTGGTAGGTTTTATACAAAGTACACATATTATAGACTAAGCAAACCCAATTTTGTAAGTGCAAGAGAAATAGCATTCAAAATATGTAAGAAAAAGAACCGCACCATGAGTAAAAGAAAGATAGCACTTGAAGTGGCTTCGTAAAAAGCAGACATGTCGGATGGCGATATCTGGCGCGTTAGCCGAAACATACCAAATTATTCAAAGAAGAAAGAATTGATGGCATAGCCGAAATATTACAATAAAAATGAGGATATTTTGTTGAGGGACGTCAGCAGGCGCTACTCGGAGGCGATTTTGTCGCGTTATAAAATTGAGCAGTGCTTATTAAGAGAGACATAAATTAATGAGCGCCCGAGAGACGTAAATTAATGATTCCGAAACATCCCGAACGGGAAACGTATTTCCAAGTCATACAGAAGCATCCCATGGATTATGAGTCTGGTATTTCTCCGGTCCTATTACAGTCCTTCAATCCACCTAAAGATTTACAGAATATTTATTTAATCGAAACATTTTTTTATGGTTGTTCTTTTTAATATCACAGATCATGATTTAAGTTATTGTTTATTGGTAATGTTAATTAAATGTTTTAAATTTTTAAGTGTCGCTTTCCTAAACCAGGTCGACCAAGGGGTGTTGGATGATCTGACCAGTGAGCACCTTCCTGACCTACACGCCAAGTTGGGACAGTTGGGCATGATGGCCATGATATCCCTGTCCTGGTTCCTGACTGTGTTTGTCAGTGTGATGCCCTACGAGAGTGCAGTTCACATCATGGATTGCTTTTTCTATGACGGAGCCAAAGTCATTTTTCAGGTAAATTTTGTGTTTTCAGTTTTTGGGCTGAATTTTTTTTTTACCTTATTTGACTACCACACACATAAGGTCCTGCAAATGCAGGAATCAAATTATTGCCGGCAAGACACAACTACTAGAGTTACGAGACACTCCACTCTGATGCTACAAAAATTATTTTAAATTAACATGAATTTCAGCCAAAGGGGATTGATCTACTTCTCAATTAAAGTGTACAAAACCTATTTTCATAGGCCATATGGATAATCAGTAAGTACCCACACCATAAAATTGCTATCAAGAAGTGGATTATGGGAGTGCGTTGCACGCAGATCGAAGAGTGATCAGGCCAAATAGATAAATAAGTATTTTTATTTGTAATGTTACTTATAGGATAAATGTTAAAATAAAATTTTGTTAAATATGTATTTAGGGCATGTTTCAAAATTATGTCAAATGTTTCTGTAAATTATTTATTGTGTATGCAGATAATTCAGTGTCAAAAAAACGGACCCAACATATGCTAACCCTTAATACATCCAAGAAAATTAATTATGCCTGGCATGATGCAAATGGTACTTAAATCAGATTTGATTCTCTAAAAGCGGATATGCGTAGGTTAAAAACCCAACCTTGCATTGTACAATGTGTCTGTTGTTTGAATTCTAGGTGGCCCTGACAATCCTGGAATACAACAAGGATGTTCTAATGGGGTGTCGTGATGACGGAGAGGCGATGCAGATCCTGGCGGAGTACCTCGAAGGAGTGTATAATGATGAAGCTATTGCCGTTACTATAGAACCGAGAGTCTCGAAAAAGGTATATTTTCAAATGTGAAATATTTCATTTCACATTTGAATTAAATGTTTTTTCAACAGTTTTTAAGTATGTCCAAATGATTGTAGACAGGCTGGATTTCCTCCCCTAGGATTTCTTCCCTAGGATGTTTCCTCCCTGGGAGTCTCAAAATGTTTTCCCTCTCTGTTGCAACAAATTTGGATCTAAATAAATAAATATTTTTTATTTATTGAAGACCATACAATGATCGTTTTTACAATTTACAACAAGTTTTGGATTCCCTATATGGGGACTCTGAATGCATGAAACAATTTTTGTGAAGGTCAGATAGTATACAATGTTTTAAAATGCCAACATAAATTACATTTTTAGGCTAGGAATATTGTGTTGAACAGTTCTGACAACATATTTCAAACATAAGTAGATCCAAAAACATGTGTGACGTGGCGGATTGCAAAAATTATCGACATTGTAGTAATATACTAATCTAAGATGGATATTTATTTGACAATACATACATCATTTGTACAGAAATGTATCCTACCTTTTTGTTGTTTAAACAGTAGTTTTTCTTTTATGATTTTATCAATATTTGTATACTTATATTATTTTCAAATCTCAATCATTTTTGTATGAATGCCTTTAAGCTATAATTCACATTATTTTTATTTGATTTTAGATAGTCCGAGTCCAGACTCTAGTTTATGAGTCATACAGGAGATACGGTGGTATGAGCAGCGAGGTGATAGAGGAAAAGAGACTGAAACACCGACTAAAGGTCATCAGCAACCTAGAGCAAGGAGTGGAGAGGAATGCTATACGCAGTATGCTACACGATGGCTTCTACACCCAGCCTGAACTACAGGTCAGATAAATTTTGAACATTTGCATAAAAGGATTATGGTGAAGTTTACAATGCTTAAGTGCTGTTGCGAATGTGGAAATTAGATCAAAACTTTCAAGATACCGAAAAATAACTAAGACTTGTTAAAATTGCATGGGAACATAAAAATTCAAGATTATTTGTCTCAACCTTTGGTGTTCTGTTTTGTAATTCACCACAGCGATTTAGCCTCTTGGCCGGTTGTGCAAAAAAAAAAAAACATGAAAAATGTGACTAGACAAACTGAGGCCCTTAGGTGAGTATCAAAAGCGGCCAACTGCATATTTAATACTTAGTAAAAATATTGTTTCTTGTTATGTTAACCTTTAGGTTAGTTGTTTAAATTGTTGATGGCACCAAATATTATCAAATAAAAAATATTTAAATTAAAAAGTGCTATTACAGATTTTCAAAATTTTCTCTAAAATTGGCACTAAGGGCCTCAAGTGTACAATTTGTTTTTGCAGCAAAACTCAACTATGTAGTTTAGAAATTTCCAACTTTATTGATATTAATATAAAGTATAGACATGGAAATTATGTATGGAACACAATATCACTCAAATATCCTCCTCGGCTTCTCTGCCATTACACTATCCTTTGGTTGAAATGACATATTTAGATAATCAGGGCTTTATCTCACTAATATGCCGGATCACCTCGTTCTTTGGGTCTGGAATTATTGCTGGCTTTTTGACATTAGACTTTTGCTTTCAAAAGCTTCAGAGAAAAAAGTCCAACAATGTCAAGTTTGTAATCATGGTACATTAACGTTTATCATTCACTGTAATTGCTCGGCCTGTCTCATTTTCCAAAAATACGGTCCGATGACTCTGCCAGTTCAAAAATTGCACCAAACTGTGACTCTTTGTGGATGCATATGTTTATCGACAATCTTTCTTTTTCAGCTGCCCAAATCTGACAGTCCCGCTTATTAACAAATCCATTGAGGTGGAAACGTGCCTCACCTCGAAAGATGATTTTCTTTAAAAAATCAGCCATAACTTCGAATTTCTCCAGCATCATCAACGTTATTGAGCTGTATAGCGCTTCATATGCTCATGATGCTAATGAAATTAATAAATTTCCTATGTCTCTAGATATCATTTGTCAAATATGACATTTCTGAATTTGACTAACAAAAAATATCGCTCAATTCAAATGGTACATCTACTGTGACACCCTATATTTATCATCATGTGTTCCAGGAGGTGATATCTGTTGTACGAGAAGAGCTTCTGTCTCCGCGCCATATTGCCCATGACCGCATGGACAACAGCTCTCCGTGTGACGCGTACCCTCTGGACTTCATTCAGTTCCGGCTGCTGCTAGCCGCCATGTCTCCCTGGGGCAGAGGAAGCAATGGAGAGAGTTTGGCTGCACGCATGTTCAAGGTTTTTGTTTTTTCGTATTTGACGTGATGTCACTAATTGTCGTCGGTGATTTGTCCTGACATGCAAAAAGTGAACCTCATATATATGAAATCACGTTAATCATTGCTTCCCAGAGACTGGAAATGTATACTATAGATTATAATAATAAAAATACTTTATAGTTTTATTCCACTTTTATAAAAGTGGAATAAAACTATAAAGTATTTTTATTATTATAATTAAAATGCAGTTCCACCAAGAAATGTCTGTAGAAAAACTCAATATAGTATACTATAGAATCTGCATTTTGCGAAATTTACAGGAGAGCAAAAACAAAGCTTGATATGTTTTTCAGAAGCTATCAGATAGTGTAGAATTGCCAAACATCTGTCTATTGTATTTCAATAGACACAAATAAAAATATTTCTCATTTTGCTTCCTTCACAGTTGTCAGACACAAGCGACGCGGGCATTGTGAGCGTGAGAGAGTGTGTGCGGTGGGCGGGGGTGGGGGCACGGGGGCCAGCTGCGGTGCGAGCGCAGGCCCTGTTCTGTCTGCACGCTCCCCCCGCCCTCCTAGCTGCCGACCTGCGCCCGGCCCCCTCGCTCCCCACTGGAGAGGAGGTTGCCACTACGGCCATAGACTTCTTCCAAAAGTAAGTTTTTAAAAAAATTCATGAATATTTCGGCTGATATTAGTGGATGCATGGGAGCGCCTATCTCTGTTGAAAAGACGGAAAAAAATTATGTACATTGATGTGTATTTATTCATCATCATCATTCACCGGATGATGCATATGTCATTGCATTGGTACACTTAATGCAGAGTATAACGATTATCTGTTACATGAAGATAAGGCTATCAGCCTTTTTTTTTATTATGTAATATAAACATAACTTTTTAAAGTTTTACTGTAAAGTAAATATAAACCTTGTACATTATAAGTGAGGTATCAAATAATGCATCTCTCATATAAAAAAAAATATATAAAAAATGTGAACGAACTTACACTTCAGGTACCAGTCCAGGAACACATAATATTGCAGTGTAGAACCACATTTTTAATCAGTATTTTATGTCAGCCTTCCCAGGAATCGAACCCAGGACCTCAAGTATGGTAGGCGAACGCGCCATCCACTACACAAAGGGGTGGACATTTCTCCACTGAATTTTTCTTTTTAGGATTCTTATCTGAGAGCAGCCATCGAGTCGAAAGCACTCGTCCAGAATTCTGGTTCTCTTTCACACGCGGAATTGTATTCTTAATCCACCTGGACACAGAAAATTACATTTTTAATAATATACAAAATCAGTAATGGAGCGCGAGAGTGAACTGATTAAACTGGGTGACTGAGTACCTAACTGAACTTACCTAAGGGTGCTACCGCTTTTATAGTAGTTGTCCATAGTGTTCTCTTTACTTCCTAGTGAGGAATTGAGGTCGTTTTTTATTTCCCTGGCTGTCAGCGATTTGACATCTGTGCTAGGTAATCAGTATTTTGGATGTTTAGATATTTGTTGTTTACATACAGTCAATGACGCCTTTTCAAGATTGTTCTACGAAATGTCTCCCCCTGGTTCGTATGTATCTCCCCTGGCACTGAAAAAGCCAGGGAAGTGACAAATTTAAACATAACTTAAAGCTCTAAGAAAATATGAAACGCAATCTTTAAACACATCAAATCTGCTCATTGACTGTAGTTTTACGTCCTCATTTTTGAAGATTAAATAAATGGGATATAACAGGATTGATAAATACGCATACCAGGGGAGAGACATCAATCACTGGTACCTGGCGTTGTGCGTTTTTACTTTGTAGTTAAATTGATAGCAAATACTACAGGACCATTTGCAGTTGTCCAGCAAAAAGTCATTATAAGCCCAATATTTGATGAGGAAAAATGTAGGGGTCAAAAATATAATTCTAAATACTTCATGATTGTTAAATGAATAGCTCTCCCATTTAACAGTTGTGAGAAGTTTTCAACTTCGATAATATAATGTAATTAATAATGGATTAACACTAGCAATAAAATAAATAAATTGTGAATATGAAAATATGGTGAAGGAGCAGCCCGGGGGGAGACATTTAGAGTGTATTTTATTTTTATCTTTAAAATCATTTATATTTTTATAGTAAAACTATATGGTCCTTGAAAAAGACAATCTTTACTATCCTATGAGAATTATAGTTTTACTGTAAAATTATTTTTACATAACAATGCTCATTGGGCCATCTCCATTTCCAACACCGTATATTCACCCATATGTATTTTACAAAACGTTAAAAAAATACATTTTTAAAAATTGTTTACTTTTCGGCGTGGATCGGTCGCTCAATACAGGTTCATCTGTTAAATCTGTGTTCATCTTGCAGTATGGAAACTCCCGGTACTCCACTGGAGTCTCCCCTCCTGGACCCTCGCTGTGTGCCCCTCCAGCGTTCCATCAGCGACATGGCGTGCTCTTCATCAGCCTCACAACCTCCTGCGGATACCGACAAAGACAGCGCTATAAGTCGGACTGGTAATTTCAAACATTTTTATCCCAAAATAAATCTTTTTTTTAAAGAAAGAATACGGAGCTCTATTGTACAGTCTTGATTAAATCTATCGATATATCCAATATGAAATCCGGTTCATATTGGTCTATGAAAATTTGGATTTTTGTGCATTTCAATCTTCAAAAAAAAATTCTCCATGGACCATTTGAAGCATACATACACATAACTTTCATCTGTGAGTTTTCAAAAAAAAAAATCATTAAAAAATGAATATTTGCATTGCTTATGATTTACCCAAATAGTTTCTTTTAGTCATAAATAACTACAGTCGAACTTGGTATTACTAAGAAGATGGGACCGACTGAATTTGCTTTTTGTAAGTGTTACTGGTTATACCGGAAAAAGGTTTTTTTTTAAAAATACTATCGCTATTGAACATTAATAACAAATAAATATGTAATTCGTACAGATAACTTTAAAAAACTGTTGAGGAAAATTATAATAAATGCCTACAAATATATCCAATCACATGAAGACATAATGTATGACACATGACTCTGAAAGTTGTAATCCAAAAAAAATTGGAATCTATTTACAAACACATTTTTCTGTGAATCCCTTTTTGTCATAAAATTTAAAAATTATAATTTTTTTTTATGTCTGCGATGTTCTTTTCAAATGCAGATAAATAAAGATTCTTATTTTTCCACAATCCAGACACATTTTTTTCGCCATGTTCTATTTCACTAATAATAATAGCCAATTTTTCACAAATCGAGAGATACTTCCGCTTGTTAGTAAACAAGTTTACAATGCAAAGGTTAGTTTTTAACTGATCTCCTCTAGAACTGATATCACCCACTCGTAAGGTTTATTATGCATTGGCCATAGAACATTTAAAATCTGAAAAACATTGTAAAAAACCCCTCAGCATAAATATCATTCATAAACTACAAAGGAATTTGTAAATTGTAATCCGATGCTTACTGAGTTCACAAACTTGGGTTTTTTACAAGCAGTTTCAATCAAATGTGTGATACTTTTTTAATGTCGGCAAAAAAACAAATTCGGTAAATAGACACATTTTCATAAACATAATCCGATCCCGATGCCCGGCGGTATTGCTTCTTTAGGTTAGTCGCCAGTTTGGATTTTATTACTCGAATTTTTATTTTGAAAATTATGTTTTTGAACAATTGATGATTTTTTGGGTAACTGTTAGTTGACAATGTTTTTGTTCGGTATGCCCGAGAATAGGCTTGTTATAAAAGTGAATAAATTTATGGAGAAAACCATAAACTAAAATGTTAGTGAATGTTTGCTCATTACGTCTGAAATCTCACTATTTCCGTGATCGTTATAACCAAGCTCGACTGCGTGTTAGAAAATGGGTAACAAGTTGTGTTTGAGCGGAATACGAACCTAGGACCTGCTGATCGGGAGTCCGCCACATCACGGGACTACAACCCGTCTCAACATTCACAAAGGAAGAAGAACGCAAACAGAAAGCAGTACACGAGATATTGGCATACAGGCAAATGCTGCCGCCTGCCTTTAATAAACAAAACTTTCGATAATTTTATTTAGATGTAAGCGAGTGCTGGGAAGTGCAGTCCATTGCGTCCTTACGCTCTCTCGCCCTGGGCTCGGACACCTCTACAGGCCCCCGGACCCCGGGAGGCCCGCGTCCTCGGGGGCCAGCTCCCCCCTCCACGCCCCTCGTCTTGCCCCAGCCGCACTTCATCGAGCTGTGGAAGACCCTGCATGAGCTCGTGCAGGCCCAGCCTCCCCCCCTAGACCAGGAACTGCAGGAGGCGGTGGTGAAAGTCGGTAAGCCTGACTATATTACGATTCTTTAAAAATATTGCGGTAAATAAAATGTATTAGTACTATAATTAAGAGGATTGATAAAATAATATACTGAATTTTTGTATATCATCATTGCGCCGTTGATATCTGTTAAGTGACATTTAAAAATTGTTCAGTTGATAAATAAAACAATGTGTCTTTGGATGATGCATTTCTTTTCGACATATTTAAGTTTACAACGATTTAAACGAGCACTAAATAAATAGTCCAGATCTTGTCTCGATGTCCCTTATGTTTGTCAATGCTTCTTTTTTATTTTTTAATGTTTTTAACTGTTCTTATATTGTAATATTTATTCCTATGAATTATATAAATGGACAATATCCGTAAATAAATAAATATTTTTTTTAATCTATAACAAAAAGGAGAATTATTACAATTTTTTTTCACTAAATACGTTTTAATATTTTGTCTTTATAAAATTGTATAAACTTAATGGGAAATCAAAAATACTTTTGAAAAATAAGTTTACTCAACAGGTTCACTGCTAACTCAGCCAATTGGTTTATCTTTCGCCTAAATTTGCATTTTTTTATTATTAGTCATTGATCCAATAATAATAAAATAGGTGAACATGTTATTTAATATTTTCAGTGCAACTATGAAATATACTTATTTTCAAATTTATTCCTCACTACTAATATTGTCCCCTTCAAAATAATCACCATCCTATCAGATAAACTTATGCCATTGATTTTTTTTCCAATCCTTGCAACTTTTCCGGAATGCACTTTTTGGTATGGCCTCCAGTTCCGTCAGCGATTCGGTCGCAAAACGTCGTCCTTTCAGAGTCCTCTTGATCTTTGGGACCGGACAAAAGTCGCAGGGTGCCAAGTTCGGTGAATAGCTGTGGCATCAATGTGTCCTCGTTTTTTGTCATAAAATCGCAAAAACACCGCAAGGCGGAAGCGGGCGCTGTCACGAATTTGACAGCCACTCCAGGCATGCCCAAAATGTCGGTGAATGATCACCTTTTGATTATTGATTCCGCAAGTTTGTTTTATTTTGTGGATGATGTCATCAGTAGTCGATGTTCTTGGCCGCCCACGCCTCTCTTTTACACCATTTACTCCAACTTATTTATTAATTTACACCTTTTTTCAAAAATACAATTTTACGTTCACTTTGGAATTATTTGTTTTAAATTTTTATTTTATTTTATTTTTTTAATATTTCATTTTGAAGGCCATTTTCAACGAGTTGTAAATAAATCACTATTAGAAAATGGGAATCAAGTTGGTGTAGAGGGGGATTTGAACCACGGACCTTAGAGCCGCAAGTCCGAGACACTAGCCACGGTACCACAACCCGATTGATTGAATGATAATAGAATGGAATGATAATGATGATAATTATGTATGCACCGTCTATTGACAACTGTTTTGGATAAATTTAAACTGTGTAAATATTTGTGTGACAGAATATTAGCTGGGATTGCAATGGATGAAATACAATAATATCTAGCTTTTGAGTGTCTTTTAAAAATATTTTTAGGAACAGACCTGCTTCAAATGGGCGACATGAGACGCACATGGAATTTGGGAAGAGAGGATTCAGTAGACAGTTCAGAACCCTCCATGTCCACACAGAACACGCCAGAATTACTCACACCGGTAATTGTCATAGTTTTTTTAATTTTTTTTATTTGTGCATTTCAATGTCTTTTCGAAGAACCCATTAATTATTTATTTAACTTTTAAAGTAAAAACAATCCTTTCTAAAATTACATTTAAAGTACCATTGTCTTGTCAAGTATAAAACTATTCACTACAACAAAAATAAAAGTTAATTGGAATGCACTTTTAAAATCCCAATTTTTGTAGGGTTTTTGGCTTCAGGTCAATAAAATATCGAATTTTTATTCAAAATATTAAAAATAGGGAATATTGTAACTCAAGAGTTTATAGCTTTCCCACCACATATCGCACACTTTATCCGAGGACTTAAGTCTCGTTGGCTGTGCTCAAATAAAATGAAAATTTGCTTTTTGTGGAACGAGAAAATCTGCCAGATTTTTTTGTATTTATCTTTATTCTTGTATTGTTCATATATATATGTATTGTTCACAAACAATACATGAGACATTAGTATAATAATCAGTTTGTTAAGTTAAGATATTGTTCAGCAATTAAATGTGAGCACACCATGCGCAAATAAGTAAAAAGAAAATGTTTTTTTTTAATAAACAAGCTTAATATTATTAAATTATCTACATATATTATAATGTCTACAATTTATTACAATTTCAGCTAATTTACAATAAGGACTATTTGATTTTGTGTGTGTTTTAGTTTTCTGTAATCTGGTAGTCTCATCTTTAGGTAGTTAATAGGTAGGTCATCTTTGTACAGAAACAAGGAAATCCGTAAGTACATAACTACTTCATTATAATCAGAAAAAGTGGGAACTCTCGAGACTATATTTTACATTTATGATTCTGCATTTTCATCCCCGTAACTTAATTGAGTTAATTTTTATTTACCTTTAGAGTTTTTCCTATAAAATTTAAAATGAGTTATGTCTTCAACTATTGTAGATGTCTGACAAGAATGGCAACCCGTCTCGGCCTCCGCTGGACTGGGCTGTGACGCTGGAGCAGTTCCTGGCGACGGTGCTGGCCAGCGAACCCCTCGTGCGCTTCCTCTCGCAGACTGAGGAACTCTCCCTGGACTCCCTCCGCCTCAGGGGACGCCTCAACTCCATGTCCAACTGAAAGCCCCCTAATGATCTCGAGAATCCCTGGCTCGTTTCACACAGCAATGCGTGCATGTTTTTTTAACTGACAATATTTTTAATACATTCAAATCTTTTTAGACAAATAATGGATTTAAAGGTGGCTACAGACAGTAAAGTTGTTGCCGAGACATGACGATTGTTAAATGACAAGCATATCTTGTAGTAATGTGTCAGCAACAAATGGCAATCAAGTTTCACAAGAAACATCAAAATTAAAAAAACAAAAAACTGCTTCTTTATAAAAAAAAGTGATTATTTAAAAAAAAATCAGTATATCACAAAAATATTGGTATTATTTTATCCGTGATTAATATTTTTGAAGATGTCTGACAGCGAAGACCAGTTGATTTATTAATGAATTAAATGTATTATATTGTATTGTACTGTAAATTACTTTAATTTCTTTTATAGTGCCATTTTTGTAAGTTTTGCAAAGTGATTATATTAATATTGATTTTAATTTAATTTAAAATTGAAGTAAAAGTTTTTAGTAAATCAATTTATTTTGTCATCACATGCTATGGATTTATTCAAATGATTTAGATAACAGGTAGGTTTTAAATATTTTCCGAAACACCACTTTTCTCTCACGGTTTCACACCTTTGCTGGGAGAGCATTTCATGCCATAAGGCCCTGCGACCACAAATGCACGTTCACTAAATTTACAGGTAGATGTAGCTGACCTAAGCGTTAGTCGTCTATCAGCTAGTTAGTTCTTTTAAATACAGTCGAACATGGTTATAACGATCTCAGATATGATGAGGAAACATTAGTTAAAATTTTAGTTTGTGGTTTTCTCCATACATTCATTCACTTTTATAACGAGCTTCTCGGGCATACCGAACAAAAATATTGTCGACAGTTCAGCAAAAACTTTTCAAAGGGTTTTCGAAATAAGAACCTAAGTAATAAAATCCAAAAGGGGGACTAACTTAGTACTGATGCTCTGGGCATTAGGATCGGTTTACGTTTATGACACTATGTAAGTGTCTAAGTACCTGATTGGTGTTTTTGCCGACAACATTGACAAAGTATCGCACATATGGTTGAAATTGCGAGCTAAAAATCTAAGCTTTGTGAACTTAGTAAGTACGGGCTCGGCACCTTATTCAAATTTAAAACTTATTTTGTAGTTTATAAATGACATCCTTGTTTCGGGAGTTTTTACAATGTTTTTATTATTTTTTATGTTCTATGGTCAATGCATAATAAACATTACTATGGGTGATGTCTGATAAGTTAAAACCTAATCCTTGAATAATTGTAAACATGATTACTAACAAGCGGAAGTGATTCAATTTGTGGAAAAGTGGTAATTATTTGTAAAATAGAACATTGCGAGATAGTAAGTGTGTAAAAAGTTTTCTGTATTCTTATCCACAGTGTTAACATTGTGAAAAAAAAAATGTTTATTTAACTGCAATTTAAATTTTGAAAGTGGTATGTTTGTAAACATTTTTTATAATTTTCAATAGTGACAATATGCCATGGCGATTGGATTTTAAAAACCTTCTTCTGGTATAACGAGCAAATTCAGTTGGTCCCATTTTCCTCGCAATAACCAAATTCGACTGTATTACGAAGCAGAGTTGTGCAGTGTCGAACGGAAAGCCGATAGATTTTGTTTTCGCCTTCTGTGGAAAACGTAGCCAGTATAATTCCCAAAGTAGTGGAGTGATCAACTGAACTTAGAGATTCCAAAATTAAGTCTCACTGCGGCGTTTATTACAGGCATTTTGAATCAATTTGTTCATTGTTGAAAATTATCATTATAAAAAATATCGCACATGCAGTTCAATACAATAAAGTATATTTCATTAATTAATCGACTCATTGAGCTGTCTGACATCTTTGAAAATATTCATCTTGTCATCTTGATCGAGAATAACTAGTTTAACTAACATTCCATTATACATGCGACAAATGACAGCTTGAAAATCATCGAGTTATATGTGTAGGCAACAGATTTTATTAAGATCTTCACAATTTTCATCTCTAGTTGTATTTAATTTGTAATATCAACAAATGACTGCCGCTAACAATACGCCTCACATTTTTGTTAGTATTGAGTCAACAAAATTTCTAAGCAGCTGATGCACACATATTAATTATCACGTTATTTTAATTTAGTTGTGTGTGCCAAGTATTTTCTTTGTTTATAGTTTCAATTAATTTGAGAAAAACCTAATTCAAATTTCTACTTTGATATATGCCTACCAGTTTGACAGTTAATTACAAAACAGAATAATCATTTTTCATACCTTTTACAAATAAACAATACTTTTTTCTGCTTGTCATTATTTATTTATTTATTTAAATCACATAAACGCCCGGAGGGCTTTTACAAGTATGGTACATAGATAAAGTAAGAAATAAAATATAGCATTTGGTACATTCAAATACATAATCCTACATATATACAGGGTGTTCTTTAAACCCTGTCACATCACATGATCAGTATAAGCAAGTAGACATATTGGCACATTAAAATAAATTTTTAGAATGACTAAAATCTTAAAAAATAAAAGATAAATAAAAAACAAATGGTTGCTTACTCCTGTAGGGGAGAAACGAGAAGAGGGGAGCCTGATACACTGTCAACCGCACAGTCGCGACCCCCTCGCTTCTCCCCTGCAGAAGTAAGCAACCATTTGTTTTTTTTTAATATTTTATTTTAAAATATTTCTTCCTTCTAAATATTTTTTAAATATGATAATATGTCTTCTTGCCCATACTGATCATCGTGATTTCGGATGTGACAGGGTTTAAAGAACACCTGTATATATATGATTACCATAATATGTCTCCTGACTTTTTGACATATTTAAGAAGTAATTTTGACAAAGAAAGTAATTCTGAGATTAGTAAAATTGCTCTTTATGCAATACAGTAAATCTCAAATTATCCGGATTAATGAGTGCCAGATGTTATCCGGATATGCAGAAATCTAGATAATTGGATTAACCATTGAGTTAGGCCAGTGTTTTGAAAGACAACCCAAAATGTATTCTTTAGATCACCTTTTTATTGCTTTTGAAATAATACAGCGAATCGGAATCACTTTAAAAACTTACTTAAACATGTCCAGCAAAGTTAATTGCTTCGATGAAGAAACACTTTTAGGAGCGGCGTGGTCCCGCTCGACGGGAGAAGATATAATCTGGATATTTGGAAATCCAGATGACTGAAGTTTGGATAAACGGAGTTCTACCGCAGATATTTCGTAAACCTAATGGAAGCCTTTGGTAGCATTTGCTTGAAACTCAAATGAGCTGTCTAAGCATATCATGTAATAATTTGTCAATAGTAATGTTTCAATTCGATTTATAATTAAATTAATAAAAGTTCTGTTTGATAATCATTTTGCTATCCATATATATATTTTATTGTGCAATAATGAATAATGAGCTTCTTTTTAAATAAAAAAAATATGTGTACATATGCAACAGTCTTCATATTATAGATAATTAGGTAGACTTATGTCTAATTTCTACGGGGTCTATATGTACAACATAGCTCACGGTAGTTGTCAATTCAATAAACATATGTTATTGTCATAATTTTTCTTTTTTAATTCATGTTTCAACCTTTTGTAATGCATGTATACCTAATGTATAAATTATTAATTTTGGAATTAAATACAAAAAAAATTGATGTTAAATTTGTTGCCTTTAAAGTCTTGTCAAGTGAGTAGTTGCAAATGTGATACATTAATTGTTGAAAACATTGCAACTTTATTTTTGGCTCGCTTTACATAAAAATGAAAAAACAAAATCCTTTGCTCTAAATTATCTGTTATTGAAACATTTATAAACTTTATGCATCTTGAAAAATCTAGATTTAAAAATTGATATTCCAACTTTGTCAAACATTTTCATTCGGTTGAGATTAGTTCGTACAAATTTGTTTTTGCCTCCGAGTTTTCTATTGTGATAGCAGATTGCTGTGACTTGCTGATAGGGCGTCATTTTTCAAACCTTTGTATCAGTGTTCATGGATCAGCTTGAGAGCTTCTAGTTTTTATTTTATTCACTCGCATTAAAAGGAGCCCAACATTATTTTATTCAGAATCATGATTCTTATTCTGTAAAATGGAGAATAAAAATGTTTTTTTTTGTAAACAAAATCTAGGGGAATTCCAAGAATTCCATCTATTAATTTATTTAGTATGTAAGAAACATGACTTTAGATTAGTTTCCCTTTTCCCCCTTTTTATTATTTCTTCAAATTCTAAGTGTAAAATCCTAAAATGGCATCTTGTTTACTCAGTAAAAACTTGACATAATGATCTGCTAAAGTAATTAAACTAAATAAGAATAATAAAAGCTATTTCGATTTAGAGATTCGTTAATTGATTAAGGCTGATGAATATTATTCATTTTCCCAAATTTTAGAATTTATCATTTTTCAAAAAAACTTAGCCGAAACATCTCTCTCTCGGACATTTAGGTGACATCATTTTTGGAGTAAATTATAGCAATCCATAGCAAATGAATGATCTAATTTTTTGAAGTGGGATATCGTTACAGAACATTATTTAAATATCAACTTTTCATTTAAAACATTCAATTTAAACTATCATACTCGTAATATGCTAAAGGTCATCAATATTTCTGAATCTGATTTAAAAGTAGAAATGGAGGATGTCGATAGTATAGGTTTCTAGTTATATTCTAGTGATATTTATTGAATAATAATCCAGTAACTTCATATTTGTACTAACCCTAGTCCATAAAAGAGCATAGTTTATCTATTTTGCTTGTTATAATATAAGAAATTGCAAATCGCACCCCCAGAAGTACACTGGTAATCGGGCATTTTACATGAGAGCAAAAAAAATATTAATGCTTGAAACCAAAATTAATGTACCATTGATATTATAATGCCCAGATTTTTTGTGATATTTGCTCATTTGACTGTTAAAATATGGGGAGAACACTGTAGCATCATTATTGCTGCAGTGTTCTTCTCAATGTTTTACTCAATTGATATAAAAGAATACTAAAAGTCTGTAGTATATTTCTTAAAAAAATCGTAGATATCTGAGTGTTTTCCTAAGAGGAAAAAATATGGTAAAACTGCATTCGTAACTCAAAACTGTCAAATTTAGAATTACGACAGTGTACTTCTAGGGGTGCGAAATGTATGTTATATTGTTGTTATTGTAAAGTGATTTATAAAAATGGTGCTAAAGCTTCCGCGTTACATTTACTGATTTTCCAATGGGCTAAAAATAAATTTTGGATGTTTTTGATTTGCATTGCCTCGATGTTGTCTCAATATTAGGCCACATATGCCAGCAACCCGTAGAGATGCAATCGACATAATGTTCGCACTAATAAAACTTACTGTGGACTCCATAGTATAAGTATTTTTAATTTTGCTATGTTTATATAAATGTGATCTCTGTGTTGCTGGTAAATCTCTTACACAGTACAAATTTGATAAATAGATTTGCAACATAAAAATGTAATAATATAGTGGTATAAAGTGCTGAAAAACCGACATAATTCTAGATTAATTGATATCCCCTGTGTGTTGATATGTTCCTTGTGTAAAATATTGTCAGGACTCTTTTGGTTTGACTCTGAGGTAAAAGTTTGTAATGATATTTCTATAATTGCATTCCTGTAATCTGCACGTAATCTTTTTTAGCTAATAAGTAAAAAATCACCATTTAATTTCTGTTGTATTTGATTTGATGTCTTCACAAATATATTGATTATTATGAAGGAGGAAAATCAAGTCCCCTGTGTTAAATGTAAAAACATTTTTTCGAATCGAAAGACAGCTTTGATTTTGTTATTCATCCAAATTGACGGATTAGTTTTGTGTATAGTAAATATCAAAAGGAATATGTTGCTGTTCCCTGTTGCATAATGATTATAATATTGCAAATTATAATAAATAGATATTGTTTTCTAAAGGCAATTTCCAAAGTATTGGAACAAAACCGTCCACGGCAACTTATATTAAATGTATTTTTTTACTAACGAAAACTAAAATTGACCATCTGATGCTCAATTCCTTCTGTAGTTATCTGAGCACAAATTAATTTACTTTCCTAACAACTATTACTTCTGTCTCTGTTCATATTTTTAAATAACTGCATTCATTCCAGTATAATATTTTACTTAATGATCTTTCTGTAGCGTAATTGAATAAAGACTGTTAGGTTTTTTTTATAACATCAAAAATAGCAAACTTTTTTTTCTTCACCTTTCTATCAATGACAGATTAACTAAAAACATACAATTTTATATTTTGACCATTTTTATGTAATTTTTAAAATGTTATTTCATATTTTTTTAAGAAATGTATAAAGCATTAATTAGTTTTGTAAATATTAAGATTTCTTATTATAGTATTTTATTTCCATGTGTAATCCTCTGGCATTTATAGTTTATGCAAATATACATATATTTTACCATTATGCACTTTGTTTTCCTAAATCCAAGGATGGGCTGGTTTTTCACAGGGTGTTTTTCCAGATAAATGAAAGATGATACCAAAAATCAAATCAATTTACAAAGACAATTATAGGAAAAGTGACAAAAATTATCCATTATCAGCCCGTTCTAAATGATTTAAATATGTTCTTAAACTCAAAAAGTATCTAGATAATTGCAAATGACATTCTTTATGAATATGGGTGGCGGCGCGGCCCCCTGCGCCTGCGCCCGCCGCCCTCCTCGCCCCTCTTGGCGTACTGCTCGAAGCTATGTATGAGGCGCGCGTCCTGGATGTTCTCCTCCGGCTCCCGCGTGTTGTGCTTGGGGCTCCAGCCATTACAAAAGTTGCAGCTTTAAAATATGTCTCATCCATTTGCAGCTATTTAGATAAAGGCTTTTGCACTGCAGCTATTTTTATAGATCTAAAAAAAAATCCTTTGATGTACAGTCAACCATAGAATTTTATTAGAGAAACTAGTTAAATATAATAATAATTTTAAAGTTTCCCTGACTAACACCAAGACAAGGAAAGCTTTTCTGCGCAGCTTTCCTATCTAACAAGTAGGCGTTCTTTGTATATGGGTAGAGTCTCACACCATAAAAGCTGTAATCCTTATTGTTGGGCCAACTATACACTCTTTTGTTTCCCTTAAAAATAATATTTATATTCGTAAACTCGGCATTTCTATTTTCTATATTATATCAATTCATATTTTTTGGTCTTAAAATGAGATTATGTAATAATGGAATACCTACCCATAGAAATCTTTCTCCGTCCTCAGAATGGAATATGAAAGTCTAGGCAAAGTAAATACAGGACTTATGGCCTATCATTGGCTGGTTTGGGTGGCCACATTACACACCGTGTAACATTCACAATTTTCCCCATGTTTTAACATTCGCATTTCTTAAATTCATCCATGTTGATTTTTGTGAAATTAAAGAGATAAAACCGTTATTGATGCAGGTGAGATTCATCTGACTTGATAATTTTTATTCATCTTTCTTATCTGTCTTAACGTTTGTAAACAAGGACTGGATTTTAACCCCCTTAAGGGTATCAGGATAGAAAATATTTTTGTTCTTTAGGTAAAACGCTGTAATAAAAACACTTATTTTACTACTGACTTTTTTATTTATTTACATATTATATACGTAAAATAATTTACATAGTTGGGATTGGTCTCGATAACGAACTTACAGTTTACAATATTTACAAAATAATGAATTTTAATAATAAAATTAAATAATTATACTTCATATTATAAGACTCACTAGAACAGACAGGGATAGACGAAGGTACTGGACATTAGACATTAATAGTGACTGTACTGTTCTACAATAATTACTTCACTTGGAACAGAAAACATGAGGAACGAATATCATTTCATAGACTAATATATTTACAATTAGACAATAATCAAATTATATAAAATTCTAAATAAATTAATAACATCTTTACAATCTAAGAATGGAATATAAAAACTTTTCAGTGAAGTTGCAATAGTTGAAATAAATACTTTATGGATACAATTAATAATAATTTCAGATGAGAATATGTTTTCTTTCTGTGAATTTGGCATTTTGAAAAGAAGTGTCCTGTTTAAACAAGAAGCTTTTAAAAGCTGCAAATTAACAACGACGTGGTCTAACAAAGGGGCCTCCGTGGTGCAATGGCTAAAACGCTTGGCTCACACACGTAGGTGCCGGGTTTGATTCTAGGTGAGAACACCAAAATTAAATATGATTTTTCTCAAGCCTGTGTGTTTTGTGCTGTAATTTTCTGGCCTGTTGTGGTGCAAAAAAAAAACAAAATCTATATAAAATTAAGTCTGTACAAATAAAACCGTGTTGTAAGACCATTTTGTAGAATGTACACAATTTGTATGTACATTAATTTATTTTAAACTTTAAATTGATGAAAAAAGTGATTATATGGCTCATAATGTGTACAGAACTAACAGACTTTTTTTTTTAATAAAAGAATAAAATGTATAAATATCTAAAAATGCAAACACATAAATGTGTGATAAACAAAATTAAAAAAGACTGGCAGATAATGTTGATATTATATTATATTTAAATTTAAAGCCGACAATGAAATTTTGACATAATTATTATTCTGATGCATTAGAAAAGGGAATGTAATATGGGAAATTTTATTGGATTATAAAATAATGAAATATGAATAATTAGGTACAATATAAAATTCACCTTGCCAAAATAATTAAAGAAAAATATAATATTATTATTATAGCTACATTTTGTAATTCGAAAAAATTGCAAACCTACATACAATTTTTACTAATTTTTGTACATTTTTCATTTTTTAATTTATACAAATTGATAATTTATTATACATAACATTTTGTTTATTTCTCATAAATCTATAAATTGATAAAAACACGAGAGCAGTTATTTACAAATATGACGAGATTTATCGGGGCCTCACCACAGGGTTGAGGGGGAGAAGGGGAAGTGTCACGTGACGTCAGCCACCCTCCGCTGTTCCCGCGGCCTGAAGAAGCCGCACTCCGTCTTGCACTCCCGGATGGTCACCGTCTCCAGGTTGACCGTCACGTCCGTGATGAAGATCTGGCTGGCCAGGCTGCTGCGCGCCACCCACCAGGCGGCGGGGCGGCGCGGGGGCGGCGGCGGCGGCTCCGGCGCGGGCGGCGGCGGCGGCGCGGGCGCCGGGCTGGGCGCGGGCGCGGGCGCGGGCGCGGGCGTGGCCGGCGGGGGCGCGCCCGGCGGCGGGTCCGCCGGCCCGGAGGACTGCGGCCGCGAGGCGGGCGTCTGCGTGTCGGCCTCCGGCGAGTGCGGGGGCCGCGGCGCGCCCGAGCGCGGGGCCGCGCCGCCCGGGGGCCCCTCGGGCTTGCGCGCGGCGGGCAGCGCGGGCGGCAGCGCGGGCCCGCGTCGGCCGTCGGCCGCCGGCGCGCGGTTGTTGTTGAGCGGCGGCGGGGTGGCGAGGCGGGGCACCTTCAGCGCGGGCGGGGACGTGGTGATGGTGACGCCGATCTTGCCGGACTCCTCGGACAGCACCTCGGCCTTGCGCTTGGCGCCGGCGTGCAGGATGGGCCGGTCCTCGGACGAGGAGGAGGAGGAGGGCGAGGGCGGCGAGCGGCGGCGCGGCCCCCTGCGCCCGCCGCCCCCCTCGCCGCGCCTGGCGTACTGCTCGAAGCTATGTATGAGGCGCGCGTCCAGGATGTTCTCCTCCGGCTCCCACGTGTTGTGCTTGGGGCTCCAGCCGTTCCATTTCACGAAGTACTCCACTTTGTTCTGAAAAAAAACACAAAACAATTAATCATCGCGCGACATTACCGAAGCTGAAGAGATGGATTCAGTTTTACGACAGATTGATGGATTCTAAAATAAAGCCGTTTTCACACCGCAGCAAAAATTCACACGGCCCGATAAAAAAACATACGATGGATCGACTTTTATCGTATGGTATATATTTTTTATTATTTTATTTATTAATCGGCAGGTAAACGCACGAACCGGTACACCATGAGGCCGACTAATCTCCACTCGATTTCCTTTAGTAAAATTTTCACAAGCGACTAGAAACTAAAGAAATAAAACGAAAAAAGAAAATAATAAATATGTATCAACCCGCTGTAATTTTACCGGGCCGGGTGGGTTAGCACGATACATGTTAATGGGTGTGAAAAATAATAATAAATTGAAAATGAAATGGTTTTATGAAACCATTTCATTTTCAGTATTATGATACTTTTTCAGATAAGAAATGCAGTGATACCTTTTTTTTACATATATATTAGCCCTATACATGTACCCATTAAAAATTCGTAAATATTGTTTTTTTTGTAAAGACTGGTGTTTTCTTAACATAATTTAATTAAAATATATACGTAGGTATCTGTAGAGATAATTGATCATTCACCTTAACGCTTTTGAAATAACAATAACAACAGTCGATTGAACGAGAGGGAGTAGATGGTAAAGTTTCCGAAACCTTGGTTTTATTTGACTATTAAAATAATGCATAGTCAACTACATTCCAGACTATTCACTCAATGTAGTAAGTTCAGGTACCTACAGTAAATTATATTTACCTACGCAGTAAGGCAAATACCGCCCCTCCCGCCACCTACCTGCACTGTGTTCTGGGAATTTGAGGACAGAAAGTTTCGGGGCTCTTTGCAAAACTTTTCAGTCACAAACATATTATACGAAAGTTTAATAATACAATTTCGCGAGCGTTCAAATTAACTGTTCGAGTAATCGGAAGAGTTAGAAAAAAATATAAACAATTTTAAGAATAACGTTTCGCGTAATAAAATACCAGGATTCACATCCTAAATGGAATATAATTTATTATGAAGTTTAGATTTATTTAAAAAATGAACGATACCGTACAAACGAGTGTTACAATATAAAGAAATGTAAAGTTTTAATTATAAATATAATATATACAACTGTTAAGTAAAATTTTATTTTATCAATAAACTTTATTCAAAACACAAACAAAAAAAACAACTTACGTTTTTAATAAACGGCATTAGAAATTCATAATCACACAATAAACTTTGAAACGTTAAACATTAAAAAAACTAATAACATTAAATTTATTCACGAATTAGGAGAAACTAGATTACGCGATAATTCACGAGCGGGTTTACACCGAGAAGGTTACTTGCGCGAAAAGAAAGAAAGTCCAGTTGATTGTTGAATCGAGTGACTTGAACTTGTCTGACGCGGTGCAATGTTCCCCGTCGCCGTATGAGAGCTGACTGAAGTTTCTGACTGACTTGCCTCGCTACACGGACCGGTGCGAAGGGTCGGTTGGGTTTTTTTTACACAAAATTGCAGTACATAATGACAGTACACGGACTATGTATGTATGGGAACACGGTACCGAGATAGGGTGCGCTCTATTAGGGAAACAGCGGGACCCCGCATCGGAAGGGTAGCGAGGGTAAATAAGCAGACGAGCGCCGGGTGAATAGTAACGACGCCGCTTAACATAACGGCCGAGACGTTTTTTTACATACCCACTAAAGGCTGTATTTATCATGTTAACTTATATGTGGCTATCGTGAGCCTACATATAACACAAGACTTGAAATATATATCTCTTATTTTATAAGATAATGAAGTCGGATCAGGCTTAAAATTATTTTACTTAACAGTATGTAAATATATTAAATTTTCGTTTTAAAATACACGTGTTAAAAAATATCTCTTTTTTGCTTATGCAACAGGACGTTACAGTGCCGTTTGTGGAGGGTTTTTTAGCACAGTCTTGTGAGAGATAAATTCACGGGATTACTTACAAAGCAAGTACCTAATTAGGTTATCATTTTTTTTTTATTTAGAATAAAAACGGATGTACAAGTTAAATGATTTTAAATAGAAACTATAAGAAACGTACATATAAAAATCGTAGAGCCTGCCATCCAATAAAATGTATTCGCTTAAATAATTGGCTTAAAAATAAAGCGACGACGGTTTAAACTTTATAAAGAATAAATGTACTATACGTAAAATAAAAGAAATATGGACAAAACAATGAGATAGTGGGAAGGATAAGAAGGAAATTGACGAGGAGTGGTGAAGGATGAATGAAGGAAAGTAGGAGTGGAAAATTGCATTTAATTTTATGGCAAGAAATAAAGAGCAAAAAAAGACAAACCGTCTATTGTGTTATTCTGAATCAAGCCAATTAGTTATTTTCTGTACCTATTGTGAACTAAATACCTTTCAAAATAATGAGTGCCTAGTATTTTTTCAAGTACTCGTATTACCGCACAACTGTCTCGCGGTGATTTTTACATTTTATTATATTTGTCTTATCTTTATTTAACTTATTTCCAATTACCTGCCTCACTAGGTATCGAACCCTGTATCGAGCCAGGAATTGCACTTTTTTATTAAGACAGTGGGTATTGAACACAACACATTATAAATCATATCCTCCGCTAACGGCTCCGATAGTAATGCTTCGAATGGTCAGAATTTTTATTAGCGAGACACCCGGCTTGACTCCATGATTTTACTTAAGCTATATTTCATGTTACCTTTGCGAATTCAATAATCGATATCACGATGTATTTTTGTTTCAATTTCAATGCCCCACGCACTGATTGAGCGGAGATCGTTTTCAAGGGGGGAGAGAGAGTATTTTCATCCTATTCCAAGGTAGTGTTGAATACAATACGAAATGTTTTGCGGAAGTTGTAGAAACATAAATTAACATCAAAATGGGTTTCTCAGGAAGAGGGAAAAACTTAGTAAATATTCAAAACAAACAATTATTTACCCCGGACAACAAACACCGTGCTGAGGTATTTATTTTTCCTTTCCCAGAATACAGACATTTAAAAATAAAAACTGGAGATATTTTAACAAGATGATACCTTTCAACAATTCCGTATTTTTGAATACTGTACGGTTCCCTAATTTTGAATTATTAAAAAAAAAATGGTTTTAAATGAAGGCATCGTGGTCACCCCTAAAAATGCATATACCTAAGTATTTATATACGTTGCATGTTACCAGGTATAAGTTGGGTGCTGGGTGTGTGTATGTGTAATATGTGCCGCTCCGGCACCCTAACTAACACTGGCACGCGGGTATCCCACACTCCCACACCTACAGTGTACATGTACATGCAGGGCTTCCCCATACCGCCACAATGCACATCGTATTACAATAAGTGCAGCTGCCAAATAAAAGGCTGTGTGCACTGTTTTGTTCACGCTGTTCCGTAGGGTGTAGTGGTGTTTGGCAATTATTACTATGCATTTTATTTCACTTTAGCACGCTATCGTGCTAAATCTATCCCCTTAACACGTGACATGTTAAATTACCACACCTTCACATCTTACAGTATTTTTTCCGAAATCCCTCAGAAAAACCCCGCGAGATTTTTCTCTCTTTACGACCATTTTTCAGACTCACTCGTTATAAAATTAGCGAATTACATAATTAATTAATTTTAATTTTTACTATCAACTTTTTTAAGAACCTAAGATAAAAATGACTCAAGTTCATTTGTTCGTTTGACACGATAAGTTTTTCTATTTAAAATCTTTCAGATTTTCAGAAATGATCGACGAATAAATTAGATCGAACGATTACTACGCTATTTATATTCTATATCACATAAACAAAAAGAACATTAGCAAATTCGGTGGTTCATTTAGGCAATTGATATTACCGATGTAAAGTAATTACGAATTCACAATGTTCACGCTAATTATTATAGCGATACTAGTGTATTATGTGGCACTTAACCATGTACGAGTATTTTTTTATACCACACTACCTCGGGCCAAACGCCAAACATCCACGGGAGAGGGGTGCGTTATTAGCGAACAATTTATTATATCACCAGGAAGTGCTCACTGCGGCGCAAACAAGGGGGTTACCTACATCGGCCAAGACAAAAAACTCGTCGTGCGTCGATTGGCTCAATTAAAATGTGGTTAAATTTGAATAGCAACTTTATTGCCTTGTGCTAATTTTTATTGCTTTTGGGATCGCCGTATTACGGTTACGCTAACGAGACGTGGGAATAAAATCCTTTAGAAAATCGCGAGCAAATAACAGCAGATTGAATTAGTGTGAGGTGCAGAAAAAAGTGTAACAAAAATTGCAGGTTCACTTTTAAAAGACAGTGCTAAAAATCCCTCTAGAAACGGGTTTTGAACGTCGTGTTATATTAAGCAAAAGGGGGTGATATTTAAAAAAAACATATTTAAAAACGAAAAAATTACACATACATACAACTGTTTAAAAAATAAGACAATAATGTATTTATGTAAAGTATTTTATGTATCATAGCCACACAAAAGCTAAAAGCGTTGGGTTACGATTAAAGAGGTCCCGGGTTCAAAAAATTATAAAATAGTTCCGCGTGTAATTACTTCGTCGAAATGTGCTCTGCTGTGCGAACAAAATTGCACGAAAATTAGTTTTAAATTTTTTTGTTCGTCAATCTGGCCATTTTTTTTTAATATTCACATTTTACAATCCTTAAACAACTTATGCGAATAATCTCTTGGGAATAAATCTGAATAAACAAATGTCTATAGTACACGTGAACAGCTTGTTTAATATAAGAAATATAAAAAATCTATAAATTTGGTGTAATTATTAAATATGTATATTCATGTGGAATTTTATCGACGAATATAAAAGAGAAAATGGTAACAAGTCATAAAAAGGAAAACGATATCAGTTTGTAACCTAAACCTAAATTTTCAGAAAAAATACTACATTCAATATGTCATAAAAAGAGAGCTCCAAACTTTATTTTAATAAATATTTTTTCTTTCCATTAAATTTATATTATAAAGAGAAATACAAAGATAATTCATAATAATATTTATTTAAATATAAATTTTCTTATTCCAAATTACTCGTTAAAGTTTTAATGTAACAAATAGAATTTTACAATATGTATGTACAGTTTATTTATTTATTTATTTATTTATTTATTTATTTATTTACGGACAAAGTCCAAGTTTAATATCGATTGTGAATTTCGCGATCTAACAAGCATAATCTAAGTGATGTCTCCCGTCTCCTCGTCGAGATCCTGTTGCGACGGTAATAAGTAATAAGAAATCCCTAACAAGATTTGATCACCATATAACCGAAGAGTCGTTTGACCGGATACCAGTTTCGGACCTCAATCGTAAACCTGATTCCTTTTACAGGAAAAATAAAGTAATGACAGGAATAACAATTTTATTACAGGTTTGGAAGTGCACATTCAATTCGTGACGTCATAGCATAGTTATCAGAAATCCGTCATAAAAAAACCCTCATTAAAAATAATAGCGTGAATTACGGGCCTCAGTCATCGTTACAAATGACTTTTTTTAAAGATGAAGAAGGGATATGAAAGTCTAGACATTTACAGGGCTCGCTGTCATTGGCTGGTTTGTGTGTCCTCTTTGCAACAACGGTCATTCCGCTAATGTTTAAACAACCACATTTCCTCAACTTTTCTATCTGTTGACTTTTGTGAAGTAAGATCTGAAACCTTTATTGACGTGGGCGAGATTCATCCGACTGAATTATTTATTTTTTTAAATTTAAACTTCCATATTTCCTTCTGCTAATCTCAACAACTCCCAGGGACTGAAATCCAATCCGTGTCTACAAAAATTTGGACAAAGTCGTTATATTATTGCCTCTTTTTCCTTAATTGAAAAGTCATCGAAATCATATTACATACCATCAAAATGACTTTTTTGTAATACTTAAAAGAAACTTATTACAATATTGTGTTTGATCCCTTTAACCAAAAAATATATAGTTCATCGAATTAGTCACAACTTGACTCACCTACCTACTTTTTAAATTTTGCATGACATTAAAAACACGTTAATATTTGGATAGTGGAAGTTCATTGTGATTTATTCTATAAATGAAAGACCTGTTATACTTAAATCCACAAAATAGGAAAAACCATAATATTCCTACAAGGTTTTCCCTTTAAAATGAAGCAAAAAAGCGGAAATAAATATAACACATAGCTTTACGAAGCGAAGGTTTATTATTTTTTACTATAAAACGGGTTAATATTTGTCTTTGCCTCACTTGTAAAATGTCAGCTTTACAGGTTTCCAGCCCGCTTTTCGCAGTGATATTATTTGATTTGTAAGTTATTATACTGATTAAATAAGCAGCAATTCAATGAGCCGTCTCAAAGTGATATTTCCTAAGCAGATGCATTGAAATCTCTCGTATCGACATGCTTATGTACTATTGAAATTTGGCGTTATAACCAGTTTACTTAATAAATTGGATTCCCGGCGTATTGCTCAGCGCGGAAAGTATTTTCCCCGTCGACACCTTCCAAATTAGGAAATTTAAATCCCCCGATGGGGTTAATTAATAATTTCCCCGCATTCGTGTCCGCGGGCGGGTGGGGTGATCCTCCCCGGGCGAGGCGGGTAGGCCGCGTGGGTGGCTTCCCGCCCCGAAGGTTCGCGAGCGCGAGCCTAGTCGGGCCCGTGCGCACGCGCGGACGAGTGTCGGAGGTATAGCTACCGGGAAGTGAGGACGCTGATGTTCACAAAACGGTTAGTACATAAGTTATTTCAAGTAAATGATTACCTAGGGATGATGATATATTTATACAGTACACCACTTCAAGTTGAAGTAGTCAAATCTCGAGGCAGATCGAGATATTTATCAAAGGTCTATTCTGAAGAATTTGTGTTTTTTTTTTAATGCAGCGAATCCCATATACATATGTACTAAGATGGAAATGTATCATACCAAATGTAAAAAGTATGTAGATTTAACATAACAAGCAAAATAGACTTCTGAATAGAACCTCTGAGTCTATAAAACTGGTACCATTTTCGATTTGACACGCTAAAATAACCTATCAACTTTAAATCACATGTGTATTCTTTTAATAAACATTTCAAACAATATGTAAAAATAATAACATAGGCAGAATGGTACATTTAATCCATACGGTACAACTATAATCTATAATCGCATTCACGCTGGAAAGGATAAAGTTACCAAGCGACATGTAGCCACTTTAAAGTTTTTTGCTTTTTTTGTTTATTTAAGAAATCACATAGGTACATATGAATTATTTTGACGTGATTCCTAAACAAGTTGAATAAAAATTTAAAATACGAGATTCTTTATTAATTAAAAAAATAAAAACCTTTAATTGGCTCTTCTGTAAAGTTGATACATGTCGCTTGGTAACTTTTTTCTTTCCAGCGTCGATATATACCTACAAATAAAAAAATTGTCATAACAGTACCCACTCAATCAATTTTTTTTAACAAATAACAATGTTAACAGTTTGAAAAACGAAATAATAAAAATATTAAATGATTATCTACGTGAAATTATGAACATTTAAACAACTTCTAATTCCATATACTATCAATAAATAGATCGAATTCAAAATGTAAATTATTGTTTAAGATCTGTTTAACTGTACTCATTATAATTAATTTAATGGCGCATATTACGTAAAGCTGTAACTTCAGATTGTAAACCATGTAATTGACCAAACTTCCATAAGGGAATAATCCCGAAAAATTTATCCATCTCTGATAAGACGAAGATATGTAAAGAAGTATGAATTTTTTTTTTTTTAAGTTAACCAATTACTAAAGGAACGTGTTTTTTTGTTTTCGTTTTTTCGGTTAATTTTATTTTTATTCGCTCAGTACGCAAAATACAATATCGTTTCGAATAAATCGATAACGCATATACCGCAAATGATCGATAAAATACCGACGGCTCGGTGCTCATTGTAAATAAGGAAACGCAATACTTCGCATTGCTTTTTAGCGAGATCATTGTATCGTGGGATATAAATCAATCTACGGCACAGCGAGTCATTACCTGTGGCATTCATTACACGGGAATAGCTTATTCTCTTATATCACGCGAAGTACTTTCAATCAAAAAATCGAAATGCGTACAAGTGTTACGCTATTAATTATCACTTCGGAATTAATACAATAATTGAGACAATGCTACAGTAAAATTAATTTGGCAAAAATGATCAATTGAACGTAGTTTTGCAGAAAGCAGCCAGCCATAGAAAAGTGAAACTGAGATAATAGCGCTTTTGTGGAAAGACTGAATAATCAAGTCTACAAAACCGTTGGAATGTTTTTGACTTTAAGAAATGATAAACAATGAAAACATTAGTTTTTTTTTATATGACAAACAAGAATCTAATTATGTATTTGACCAGTTTCAATGATTTTCAAAGAACCGTAAGATTTTTCTAATGCTGCGGGTGTTTTTAGCAAATTGAAAAATGTCGTTTTTGCAATCGACACCATTTTCAGAAGGTGATCAATACAGTTTTTTGTATGAAAGCGGTCTGGCTGTTTTTAGCAGAACATAGAACTGACCTTACTGCACCTGATGACATTAATATCGCACTTTTTCAAAATTGTGGACTGGCTGCTTTCTGCATAACTACGTTCAATTGAAGGTTATGAAAATATAGTATAGTCAATACAAAATTTATTAATTTACTGTAACTGCCAAAATTGTCGTTTTTGAGATTTTATTGTATTTGAAAGACCTAAATAATGCATCTCAAATTTGAAACTACAAAAGATAGTTGTTTAAATAAATTTATAAAGACTTTAATGACCAAGTTTAAATATCAACGGAGTATTTTAGAGGCGAAATGATTATATTGAACAGCGAAAGGTATCAGTCATTGCCAAGTTTATGTAGTCTCTGAATGGGCGAGTGAATAAAATAATTATACCAGATTTGTTGGTATAAAATAGCGCTGCCTGTGTAGAACTATTATAGCTGTCTTTACATAATATATACGTGTGATGTCACTGAACTCTTTCTAAACGGCTTACGTGCGGTTTTCAGAGAAATATGGATCTTTGCGCTGTGCGTGTTTGTAGATATTAAAATCTTCAATCTAATGTGTAAAAAAGAAGTAAAAAGCATTAATGTTTTTTTTAGGTATTCGATTATTTAAATTGTTTATATATTTATTATTTTGTTTTGCATTTTTGTTTCCTTTTTATATAATTTTGTATACTTGCCAAACACAAGAGTAAGACTCTTTTTTGGCAAGTTCAACCTGAGGTGTTCTATTTTTTATTTTATGTATAGTTTTATTTATTTTTATATGGGAAAAAAAAACAACAGTTTTTACATATATTGTATACAGAAAATAGTAATATATAAATAAACGAAAATTATGAAAACAGTCAATATAATTTTTCGGCAGTGGTGTAAGCTATTGATTAAGTTCATTATCGGTATCAAAATAAAAGTAATTTAACAATTAAGAAATGTTAGGGACTTAGAAGTTGAAAATAAAATAAAAATACATATACTTATTTACAATTATAAAAATAAAGTAAATAGAAACAAGATAAATTTAAATTTAAAGAATAAGAAAAGAAAAGAAAAGAAAAAATGTTTTCATGCTAATAAAGTTTTACTAAAAAAAAATCGTACGTAGTTATTTTTATTTATTTACAATTTTAAAAAACCCGTTAGGGTTACATTAGAAATTTAATATTGTCTAGTCATTTTATGTCTCGTCTAGTCTAGTTAGTTCAGTCATCATGTGCTTTTTCAGTTTGATTTTAAATTTGTCTCCAGTAAAAGTTTTCAAGTAGTAAGGTAAGTCGTTGTAGTGTTCATTATGTACTATTTTTTACTGTCCTGTGTTTGTCTTTGCTTTTTCAATATGATAGTGTTGTTGTTGTCTGGTGATATATTTGTGTATGTCAGCATTTTTGACTAATATTATGTCGTCGTCTTGTATGTTTCCCAGTGTTATTTTGTTACAGTGTAGTTTATGTCAAACTGGTGTGTTTTTTTGTACAGTTCAGTCGTAGAGGTCAGGTAGGGTAGGTTTTATGTTAGTTTAAGAATTTTATTTTGTTGTCTTTGTATTCTTGTTATGTCTGTCTCGTTACCAGTTCCCCAGAAGGCGATCATGTAACTCAATTTACTTTTGACATAGGCTTCGTACATCATAATTTTTTCCTTTCTTGGTATAAAATCTTTAATTTTATAGAAGAGGCTATGTAGTGATGCCATTACTTTAGTGAGTCCGTCTATGTGTTTTGTCCACTAAAATTGTCTGTCCATTGTGAGTCTTAGGTAAGTCACGTGTTCTTCACATTCGCCCGAGAAATCGCATCTCGACAGCATTCAGACTACTTTCATCCCCGGTTTTCCAAGTCCACGCTTCACAATTTCGACTATGGTGACGCATCAATCGAGGCCTATAATGTACAAAAGAATATTATAAATGAACACAGTGCATAATAATAACGTAGGAGAACATGTTTGCCAATTTAAATGGCTTACCGGTTAAGATTGCCATTTCCCAAGAAAGAGAAGTAGAAAAGGCAACAAAAAATGGCTTAAGTTACAACGAGCGGGCACTTTGTGAATGGACGGGAGAAAACGGAACAAAAGCGTTGTATTATTGCGGGACCCGAGTCGGGTGAGGGGAGCGAGGAGAGGGTAGCAAACTCGCGTTTAGTATGGTCATCTTGGAAAAGTCTGTCGAACACGTGACAGCAGCCCCAGGGGAGGCGAAACAAGGGCCTGCGAACTCACAAATACAGTGTTTCGAGACAGACAGCGAAACTTTCCTCAGGTTAAACTTTAAAAAACGTCCTAATGAAATTTTTCCAAAAACTATTTTTTTAAATAATTTGAAAATGAAGTAAATCTTTCATTTCTCGCACTAGCATTCCTTCCATAAAACCCCCGCATCTCCCCTACAAAAAAAATGAGATAAAAACATATTTGATCAACGAAGCGATACGCACCGGACGCGGACATAGGAAACGGCTGGGTAGGAGAGTAGGGGTTTGTGGAAGGGATGGCAGTCCGAAAAAATGAAAGATTTACTCCATTTTCAAATTTAAAAACGAAATTCATTAAAAAAATGAGTTTCATGAAAAAAAATATTAAAGTTTACTAAACGATTTTTTTTTTCAGTTACGACTTTTAGGCTTAGCAGGGCAGTATGTATGAGAGGGGTGTGTAATTGGATAAACAAGGACGAAAGTAGGCGAAATAATGTCGAAATGCGATTTCTCGGGCGAATGTGTGATAAAACTATTAACAAATAATGTCGAGATCCGTGCATTATGTAAGACTGAGACAAGCATTATCGACAAAATCAAGAAAGGAGTGCTGCGTTGGTTTGGACATGTAGAGCGAATGGACAGCGAAATAATGGCTAAAGGGATTTACGATGCGAATGTTGATGGATGCACAAAACGAGAAAGACATGGCACGACCAAATTCAACAAATACCTGAAGATGGACAAGTCAAAAGTCGGAATAATCTGCGCGCGTGCACGCGAAGATGTATGAATTTAGAGAATGCGAGGTATGTTTGCAAATACAGAGTGATGTGGCGTTCTATCCTCTCCTGCCTTACCCCTACAGGGAAACCGCGTGATGGTTTGTTTGTTTGAACTTATAGAGAATTTATATAGGGGCATTTAGAGAGGGAAGTATGGAAGTCTAAACAAGGGGGGTTTTAATTTGTCATTGGTTAGTTTAAGTGACCACTTTACACACTGTACAACATTCACCATTTTGCCTTTGAGAGCTGAGAGATTGCATTTCGGCAGCATTCAGCCTACTTTCGTCCTTGTATTTCTAATTCCATATTTTGTTCCCACACATAAGGGTCGTGACTGTTTTCTTTTTAAACAATATGTGTATTATGCTGTTCGTACATGCTTTATAATCACCGTAAGATAATAAATAAATACATTAGTGTAAAGATTAGTCACCGTAGATATCATCAATAGGTAGAGTAATTTATTGAACGCCATTGTTTCTATGAAATCACAAAGGGCGCTGTACATCGATGAATATTCCAATGTTTAACGGTCACTATTAATAGTGCGGGTACCGGATAGTCAATATACCGAAGACCCAGCCATTGGACGTTCGCCAAGAGCTCGCGAATCTCGGGCCTTAGAAATGGGCGTAGCCAACGTGCAATAAATTATACAAAGGTAATAACAAAACCGGATTTTAATGGACCGTCATAAAATTAAGCACTTTATAACGCATTTGGTTGTATTTAAGGTAGACGGACTTCTACCGCACGCGGAACAGCTTCCGCGGAATATATCTGTTTACCGGTGTCACGAACAGGGCCGCGATTATGACGGCTATCTTCATCGGTATATACTGAGACGGTACAAACTAATATCGATATTTATGTACGTAAGTGTATATATTTGTATGAAAATTCAAAGTATCTTCGTCGGTAGCCGGAAATTGAACATGTTTAGAAAAAAAAACTGTAAACATATTTTATTTTTTATACAGAAAATTTAATTTTTCTTTGTAGACAAAATTGAAGATAAATTTTAATTTTCCAGCGAAATACGTACCCAGGTGTCAAAGATTAGATACAGGTGGATCTAAAATGCTTTAGTGCATAGTGATCGTAATATAGATATTAGATGCAGATGGATCTAAAATGCTTTGGTGCATAGTGTCGTAATATAAAGATTAGATGCAGATGGATCTAAAATGCTTTGGTGCATAGTGTCGTAATATAAAGATTAGATACACGTGGATCTAAAATGCTTTAGTGCATAGTGATCGTAATATAGATATTAGATGCAGATGGATCTAAAATGCTTTGGTGCATAATGTCGTAATATAAAGATTAGATACAGGTGGATCTAAAATGCTTTAGTGCATAGTGATCATAATATGGTTTAGACATCAAATAGATCAAAATAGACACACTTACTTCATAATAGTGTTCTACAATCAAAATTTCATTAAAAAAATCATCATTATACACTTATATTGCAATTTGTCCAGTAAAAAAATATATACATTGTCCAGAAAAATGTTTTAATTAATGTGAAATTATCATCATCATCATCTCACGATCATCCTAGTAAACGAAAATGGATAAAAAAAATAGTAATTTTGAAACGTTACAGTTGCAAGTGAACAATAACCAATAAATTTTAACGTAGTTACATGTATTTCAACGTTTAGCTAATTTTGACAGGTACGGGATTCTCACTCTAAACGTCATGACGAGGGGAGTAATTTGGGATCCCATGGGAGGAGTAATTTCAAAAACACAAAATTAAAAAAAAAACAGAGATGTAAATACAGTAAATAAAAATAAAATAAAATAAATCTAGGCTTAGTTTGATAGTCCAATAAGAAAGTTTTTTTAAAACCACTGCAACAAACAACAAACAAACAAACCATCACGCCCATACATTAGAGCCAAAGTAGATTTCAGTGCACCGTTCACCCTGTTCCCGGCACTCACCCTCCTTTCAATATTTTTCTCGGTCTTTCCTAGTAAACATACTTCCCAGATACACAAATTCTTCTACCTGATTCAGAATATCTCCGTTCACACTGATCTCACAATTACTTATATTTTCATCCCTTTAAAAAACCATCACTTTCGATTTGTCAACATTCACAAGCAAATCGCTTTTCTTGCATACATCGTAGACTTTTGTTACCAAGAATTGCAGGTCTTCTTTGCTGCTAGCAAGAGGCGCGGCATCATCCGCATACAGAAGACAGTTAACAGTTATACCACTCATTTTTGCTCCCATTCTTAAATCTTTCAGTTCTTTCATACAATTATCGATGTATATGTTGAAAATCCACTGATCTTCCTCATTCTAAAATTCTAATAGCTTGCATATACTCTCAAGCATTGAGATATTGAGATCATCTTATGTTCAGTCTATTCGGCGCGGCATAATGGGTGTATGTGAGCTTCAGACAAGCCGAGCTTCAATACATCTGGCTGGCATCCGATCCCGTATGCAAATAATCCTCTATTGTTAGTGGATGCGAAACTTTCTCCGCTCCTTTGTACATCTTCTGACTCCCTCACAGCTGCTATTTTCTACTGGCGGGAGACGGGGCATGGCGGTAAGAACATTATCTTCTAATCATTATTTGGAACATTTCAATGCCACTTTGATTTATGCGTGTGGCGGCCATATTACTATTATTGTTCTATTTTCTTTCAGTCTAGTTTTGTAATGTAAAACCTTAAATATGGCGTTCTAAAAATTCAAAAGAAAGGAAACAAAAAAATTAAATGCGCTCTTGCTGGTTTTTGAGTGGGAGGTTTATCTGGATGGTAATAATAATTATTCGTAAATAGGTACCTACTTTAAAGAAGAAAAAAACTGAAATATTAAAACAAGTGTGTTCATTAAGATATTTTAATTCAGTACTTTTTTTTACTGATTTGTTTTACGTTTAATAAAAATAGAAATTTGCAAAATTAATCATAGCATAAATGGCAGATTTAGTTAATTTAAAAAATATTTAAGCCCATTTAATGTTTTAGTGCCTGTCGGTGAACCAATAAATCGTACGATGTATATTTGTGTTAGAACGCGCATCACAATATTTATTAGAAAACTTTCTGTTACGCACATATAAACCGTGTTGTGGGCCCGCGTCAGAAGTCCGAGGTTCGAACCCCTGTAACCACAACTCGATTACCATTTTCTAATAGTAAGTTATTTACAACTCGTTGAAAATGGCCCCGAACTACACAATTTTCGTAAGTTCGGGTGGCAAAAAACACAAGTAGATTCAAGTAAAAAATCAAAAACTGTAAGATTTCCTACATTAAAACCTTATGTATATGAATTGTTGATGAATCAACTGTTGCTATTACCGATGTGTAAGTAAATAAGCAGATATTTTACAAATGATTATTATTAGTTTGGCAATAGCCTTTCTCAGAGGTTATTACTCTACCGAGTTCTCGGTAATCCCCTAAATTTAATTGGTTGAACGCTTCCGCGAAAACAAGACCCGTTTAATTATGTTACCCATTTAGCTCCTGTCGAAATAAGCTATTCGTATGCACAATGCACGGTACGAGCTATAACTTAGAATTACTCAAAATAACAGGTTTCTGTCAACAAACTCCACTTCTAGAGCGCCGGGAACCTTAAAACACATTATGTAGGACCTTGAAATAGCTTCAACTAAATGTTCATTCGCATTAGAAAAAATTCCAATTTTTATGGGTACCTTTTTTACAATAAGGTAAAATATTGATGGAGATATTTATTTAGGCATGTAGAAATGTTGTGATATTTCTAATACTTAGATCTTATGTATCAAATAATGTGTAATAAACAGCCGTTAAGTAAATCAATAAATAAATAAATCTAATTTTAAAAGCAATAATGTACGTGCTAATTATGCTATGTTTCTATTTTCCCTGAGAAAGATTAAAACATACGTTTCGACTAAATTTGACTTGGTTTTCTGTACTTATTTATGTGGAAAAGTAAAGCTCGATTACATGGGTTAGAAACGTTTCAAGATCTTGCGCAAGATCTAGTGCGGTTTCTTGTACAATAATTATTGTGACATTTTATTTGCTGTTTTACACGGGGCAGTTTTTGGTATTGAAAATTGGGCGTATTCATAAGCAGTTCGTGGATGTTTTCGGCGCCATGACAGATAATGGGGCAGATTCAACGTTGACAAAACGAGATATTTTGAGACGACCCGACTTCTGACAACTAACAATATTATTACGTTATATCAACAATCAACATCAGGTTTCTAAAAAAACGTCTTAAAATTACGTTCCTAAATAAATTCGTCTATCTCGAGATTTTCTGCCTAATCTTCGCCAGCTAGAGTTCAAGATTGACAGATTACTCAACAGAGACGGAAAACCGTTTTTAGAATTTGATGTGCTGTGTTTAAGCGATCACCACACACACTATATATTACCATCATGCAATATTTATTGTCAATTTTTGCGAAGCAAAAGAGCTGGAATCTTTATTTATGTGATTTCATTTACCAAGAAACTCCCGAAAAAACATTTATTTTTTGTACATATTGGTTTGATGCGTTCGCACATTGAGCACAGCAAAAACCCATCCTATAAATAAGCGGGGGTGAGAGAATCAATTTAGAACGATTCTTAAAAATAAACGATGAATTGAGGTGATCATAAGTTATTATTACAAGAATCTTAGGAGCGAAAAGAAAATCTGGCTGGACAGAGATTGGGGTAATTTGACATGTCCAAAATGGCGATTAATTACAACTCGTAGAGCCGGCGAAAATATGCGATGGTGTGTGTTGTACATACGAGTATGAGTGTATGTTGTGTGCTGCCACCCGAGACCGAATTCCCGACAAAGGAAACCGTCCGACAAATGGAAAAAAAGAGAAATTCCCGCGCATTTTTCACCCGACGGCGTTTCTGGAAAGACTTTTACAAAGGCTCGCACGGGGCGGCGTGGGGGGTGGGGGGAGGGCGAGAACGAGCAACAACCAGGAAGGGAAATTCACACGCGGAGTAAAAGTGTTCAAGATTCAAACTACGTTGATCCTTATTAATTTAGGATTTATTATTATTGACATGGGTGACATAACTGCATTCAGAAACCAAATAGAGACGGTATATTATTATGGTTGTGCTAAGCGAAATCTCTTTGACTGGATAGTATTTCGGCACAACATTTATTCTGATTTTGGACTATTTATATTTTTTGATTCGCGTAAAATCAGTTCAAATGTGAATTTCACCCATTAGAAAATAAACGTAGGTGCTGCCCTAAAAATTGACAATACCTCTTGTGTGGAAGACACGACGTGACATTGTAAGTCATTTTCTATTGTTTGTGTTTAAAGAGGTAAAAACTCTATACGCATTATAATTACTGTATTCAACGAAGGCCCTGTTGTACATACATAATAAATTATGAAACGAATTCAAAAGGTCAATTTAAAAAATATATATTACAGTTTTTGCTTTAATTGGGAACTTCAGCCCTACGGATTGGATGCATAAAATGTTTTCTTGCGCGCGGTAAAAATTAGAGGATTAAATTGTACGGCAAAGTTTTTTATAGTGTATTTTAAAAAATCTATTTTGGTCTGATCTATTTTGGGTCTACTATTATATATTTCATATATTAATGACTTATCACTGTATAATTTTAAAAGAAAAATTATTATGTATGCTGACGACATTGGACTATTCTATACAAATCAAACAGACAAAAACAAACAATGACATAAACGAAGACCTTACTATATTGACTAAATGGACAAACACAAACTTACTTACACTTAATGAAAAAAAATGCAATATTATCCATTTTGAATATAGAAAAAAATGTCACAAAGTAGATGCTTACATAAATAATGAAAGACTAACTAAAATTGAACATGTTAAATACTTAGGACTAACAACACTAACAACAGACAATTGACACGGACAATTCATATCAACAATTTAATTAGCAAAGTGGCGACTTTATCGAGTTTTTTTTTTAAATCAAAAACTTTGTTCCAATAAAAGAAAAAAAATTAATGTATGAAGCCTATGTAAAAACTAAAATATGTGATATGCAACTACTATGGGGAACATGAAATCAAAATGACATAAACAGACTACAAAGACGCACGAAAAAATTGTGCATAGGGCACTGCATTGGTACACCAATCGCAGCGTTTCATGATATTTTTTTGTTACATGAAGATAAAATGATCAGTCTTACGTTTCAGGTACCAGTCCAGACTATAAAACATTCTGGTGTGAAAACACCCTTTTAAATAAAACTGATTATACGATAAATGTGTTTTTATTTTTATTTGGTTTAGTTTTAATAGTATATTAAGTTTTTTTTTTTTAAAACCACTGAACAACTTCATTCGCTTGCAACGTGCCTTACTTATCGCTCCGGGATATTACGCTGATAAGATTGAGAATAATAATATAAAACTACGAAGTAGAAAATTCCAAAAGTTGTTTTCTAGTCTTCGATCGAGATGGATTGACCTTTATTACTGATTAGCCATTTGATGTTTCGGAATGGAGTAATGGAAATTCGATCGTATTGAGCGAGGTTATTGAAACCATTTTTTTTTTATACCTATACAATTTTATATAATAATTTAAAACAAATTACTTTATGAATGTTTTAAAAATTAATTTACATAGAAGATGTTGCTACAAAATTATATGGTATTAAATATCGGAAATTTAATCAAATTCATTGGCTACTTTATATTATTTTATTTGTTAATAGACTATCAAACTAAGCCAATAAAAAAATATGTATTTATTGTAATGTATCTTATCAGCGCTATGATTTTTTTAAGGGTTTGTGGTTTTGAAATTACTCCGCCTGTGACGTCACAAGTTGTAATCGGCGAGTTGTTCTGATTGGTGGGTTGGCTTCCCGGTAAGAGGAAATGAATCACAACACTACTATCATTGGTTGATTTCGGAGAACTAGTGATGTCGTTCAAAGCAGTAAATTTTTATCAAAATCATTTTTATTATTTTTTCAGACTTTTTCGAGAAATGCTCTAATTTTTACCGCGCGTAAGAAAACATTTTAAATCCAATTTTCCGTTCTACTAAACTTCCTGATTTGAAATACATAATCATCATACCAACAAAACTTCATGCATATTAAAAATGCAAAATTACATCGATAAGCATCGATTAAGCTATCCTTATTTGATTTATTTCTTTAATAATACCCGCACACAAGTTATGCCATTGCGGGATTGTTTTTGTTAGTGTGAAAGTGTGTGTTGAATATGTAACATTTATTGTAAAAAAACAAGAAAATAGTAAAACTTTTGGACAAAGGGGTCGAATTACTCGACCAAATATTTGGCAACGGAAGCCCGTCGAGCGCGGGGGTGGAAGGCGGGATGGGAGGGTGCAGTAAAGTGACAGCCGGGGGGGACACCCTCCCTCGCCCCGCCGGAACTAGATGGTGCCTCTTCCCTTCTCCGCGCGCCCCTCGCACCTGCGGCACGCTCCGAGGAGCCCGCGGTCCGCGGCGTCGCCGGCCGCGGCGCGAGCAACCCTAGATAGAGGACGAAGATAGTAGGAAATACACCTTAATCCTTGCTGTCTGTTACCTCTTCGCGTTGCTGATACCCGGGGATCTTGCGCTCGTAATCATAGACGTAAGGGGATATGAAATTGACATATTATTATATCAAACGGTAAACATCAAGATCTCGAAGGATTTTTAGTACAAATTCAAATATACGAAAATGTAGAGATGGCGATACATTTTTGTTCTAGATTTTTACCTATGAAAATTTGCGTGAAATAATTATTTGTTTCTTCGAGACACTTACTAGGCGTACCGAGTAGAGGGTTGTTCAGTATTAACGACAAACCTAAATTTCGGTTTCGGACAGTTTTGACCAAAAATTGACGGAAACTTCGGCTCGGCCGAAACCTGTCAGATTACGTCCGGCTGTACTCGGATGCATCTTATGGCTCATGACGATATGAGTTATACGTTGTATAACATAACAACGAATCAAAACGCGCTAAAAATAAACAAATGTAGGTACTCGTGCTTGTTCATTTATTTTTTTTAAAGGAAAAAGAAATATTAGCGTTTTTATAATTTACCCAAATATTTAAATTTTTTGTAAATAACTCACTATTAGCAAATAGAAATCAAGTTAGGTTAGAGTGGGGTTTGAACCTCGGACCTCTGGCCCGTGACTCCGCAACACTAGCCACGGGACCACAACCCGATTCTAATAATAAAACATTAACACTTATTTCAATTAACTAGTAAGGTTTAACAATAAAAAACGCCTAATTTTAGGCGTTCTGAATTGATTTTTGATAAGGTAATATGGAAGTCTAGGTATTTAAATGGCTCATGACCTGCCTACACACTGTGTAATATTTAATATTCTGCCTATGTTTAAACGTCCACGTTTCCCTAATTCATTCATCTGTTGACTTTTGCGAAGTAAAAGCTGAAAACCTTATTATGTGGGTGAGATTCATCCGGCTGAACCATTTCACTTGCAAGGCGACGCTTGCCTATGACCTGTCATTGGCTGGTTTTAGTGGCTACTTTACACACTGCGTAACATTCAGATTTTTAATCGTTTAAACATCCAGCTTTCAATAGATGGAAGAGCTAGGGAGTAGAAACAGTGATTATCAGACGATCATTTCCTAACCTCAGGTTACCACGCAGTGACTCAAGGGAGTTTATTCACATAGTACGCTAAAAAGGCTAATAACACAAAAACATAACATTCGATATGCATATAAAATTGTGCATGGATTTACGGAGCTGCTAAATTCAATTTGGTCTATTTCTTTGTAGTTATTGTGTAGCGTGATTGACCGTAATAGCTAAACGGTTGAGGAATAATGTAACGCAAATTCTGGATTAGATAATTCTTTCTTAGGAAATTCTGTCACGAAATTAGATTATCCCCATTCAGAATCGCACTCCTCTGGTCGTAAATTGCTAGCCGTTCGGCCAGTCGAGATAACGTTTTATATCGCCTGGTGATTACAATTAATGCGATTTTTTGCTAGTGCAAATGAAATAAAAAAGAACATAGCATCAAATTATACATACAGTGCATTACAATGTTTAATAACCCCGTGTTAATGTATTCGCTGCCGGTAAACCAAGTTAACATACAGTTTGCGTAGTAGGCACATTAGAATGATTTTTATGAAAACTTATAAGGTATTAAATATTTAAATGGACTGTACAAGTTTCCATTAAAATATTTATTACATTTTGCTTATGTGCGAGTGACAGAACGTTTACAAATAAAATATTCGAGTGTGCCTATTAACACATTAACACGGGCTCATTCAATAGTCGGACGAACTGTAAGATAATCAATTTTAAATATCATAATTGGAATGGATTTTTCTTGTATTTAAACTTTTTTTTTCCTGAACCTTTTTAGTCTTCGCAACCATTTACTGGATTGCTAATGCTATTCGCTAAATAGCATCTACTAGTTAACACATACATACTACTATTTTCTGTGTCCAGGCGAATGAAGAATACAGTTGCACGTGTGAAATAGACCAGAATCCTGGACAAGTGTTTTTTTGATTTGATGGCTAGGTACTATCGGGCGAAAATCCTGAAAAGGAAAATCAAGTGGGGATGTCCGCCTCGTAGTGTTCCTAGTGATTGGTGTGTTCGCTTACCATGCTTGAAGTCCTAGGTTCGATTACTGTCAGGGCAGAAGTAAAATTTTGGTTTTAAAGAAGGTTCAATATTAGAATATTTCATTGTTTTAAACTAGCACTTGAAGCGTAAGATTGATACCTTTCTTGTAAAAAAAAAATATCTATACCCACTAGAATTGGTGTATCAATGGAGTGCCCTACGCACAAATGGGTGTGAATAGGGACATGATGATAATTAAAAAATTTTATGTTATCATTCCTCCTTCAGCATCCAGCGGCGCATAGGTCACTGCTTTAGGTAACCAAATGCAGCATATATGTATCGATAATATTTTATCTTTTACATGAAGGTTAAGTGATCAGTCGTACGCTTCAGGTGCCAGTCTAGGAACAGTGAAATATTGCAGTTTAAACAACATTCGAAATCTGTATTTCTCGTCCACCCTTCTAAGAATAATAGGCGAACGGGCCAACCACTACGCAACGACGCGGATTCATCTCCACCCGATTGCTTTATTTAGAAGTTTTACCTAAGAAAAGCCATCGTATCGAAAACACTCTTCCAAGGTTCTGGTTCTATTTCACAGAGAACAGTATTCTTCATTCATCTGGACACAGATAATTTTCAGTGTACCTGAATTTGAATTCAATACCATTTTATAAAATTGAACAACTTCAAATAGCATCGGTTAACGCTCATCACATTTCATTATGAATTCACGTTGCCAATAATTATTCCCTCATTAATATCGCCGCGACCAGCACTAGCGCGTTGTAGAACGCAAAACTGACACTAAATATAGATATAGAAGCACAAAGCGTCCACGTTTACGATGCGGTTTAGCTATAAAATGGACACATATCACGATTGGGTAGATAAACAATGTAATTTTTAAGTATTCGGTATTGCAAACTACTGAATAGATTTTCTTTTCTATTTAGTTTGCAGTGTTGAAAATTCGTAGCACCGGCGGATATAAAAAACATTTTAGTTTTTACATGTATTACCTACTTAATTATTATTGTTCAAATGACATTATATCGTCGCCGTTCAGACAAAAGTCACTTAACCTAAAAAAAGACCGTTTTGAGTTGAATATGCTAGCCATTCAAAGCGTAAAATTATGTTCTGCAAAATCTCGCGAAGAGAACGCATTTTTAACGCGTATTTACATATCTACTAAATACACGCTAACAGCTATCTCTTCGCGCGCTATACCGTTCAGAATAACAGCCCTGGACGTCCACACCTGACAGTTCGTCAGAAACAAGGCAGAACTACAGGGCGTGTACCAAACTTGGATCGTAACACAGGAGTTGGCTGGCGACGATGCCTGAGGCTGTTTAAGGACACTAAGAAGCTAACTAAGGAGTATAAATTTTAGCCGTGGCTTTTCCCGACTGACTTCTTACTAGGAATGCTGGGCTACCGATCATTGTTGGGGAGAAGGAATATTCATTTGGGTGTCCACTTTTTTCAACTCATCAATGGTCGCATACATAATTCTGATATTCTGAATCAATTCGGTCCATTTGTCCCTGATAATTATCTTCGACAAAGGCAACACAGGATGTTTTATCTACCACGATGCAGAACCAACCTGCCGGTAGGTAGAGCAATCGTGTTATTCAATCGTATCGCCTCGGATGTCGATATATTTCATTACCGTGGGATTACTCTTAGGAGGGGAATTTCAAAATTGTAATATGTATGTCAATTTTACATGACAATTTACTTGATTTTTTCTCTTTTCTATTAAATACATCTGATATATTATTTTATAATGTGTTGAGAATTAATTGGATACTCTGTAATGTTCTCGATGTAACTAAAAATAAAAAAATGAAATGAAATGAAAACTTAGAACAAGGATAATAATTACAAAATAGTGAAAAACATTTTTTTTAAATATGTGAATGTTAGCCGATGTAAAAATCGATAAAGACCGAGAAATACACGGCATGATCAAATTTAAAAAAATACCAAATGTAAAAAGACGTATTAATGTGAGGAAACGATGTCTGTTCATTAAGAGTGATGAGGAGTTTATCCTCTCTGCCTTCCCCTACGGAGTTGGAGTGATGGTTTGTTTGCATTGTTTTATAACGAAGTCTTAATTTGTTTATAGTCATGAACAAATATAAAAGTAAACCTTCGCATTTAAAATGCATCGACACGCAATGGAATCCAGTTGACATTAATTTATCTACTATCAAAGGCCTGCTCTACATTTGCCGAAGGACCTCCCCTCCCCCTAGCCCGTGGTACATCCCTACCCGCACCCCCGCCCGGGGAGTGTACACATTACTAGATCAATGACAGGGATGCAAGGCGCCACGCGTACGGTTTTAGGGGAAGGTGAATCCAATTTGCTATTACAGATGCATGAAAATTGCGAGCAACCATTGTGATGGTAAAATAAATAGATTTGGTGTTGGATTAACACAATTTTTGAAATTCGGAGTATTATTTTTGTTTTTACTAACTATAACTTTTACCTACTTAACTCTAAATAACTTTTGCTATAAATAACTTTAACTTTAACTTGTTTACCAATAACATCGAGAGTGGGGTGTGATTCATTGGAAGAAAGGCCCGCGATTCGTTCCCCGATTAGAAACGTATTAATTTCCATTTCCAGTATTTTAAGAAAATAAGTAACCTAACACTCTTATAAATAATAACAACTGCATACATACATTATAATAAAATTAATGAATTAAAATGCTTAATATCCAACTGAAATTAAACGGATTTTTTTTTTAATCTTACTAAAATTACTTTCTAATTCGGTTTATCGGCAGTTTTATATCTTCATAATTATTTTGCACCCGAAAAAACGTTTTAAGATGATTTAAAATTACTTGTAGGGTCTTAAATACTAAAAGAGAAACGTCTGTTAGTACCCAACCCATTTACCCAAGCTTTGTAAGTTTAATTGGGAAGATGTTACCTGATTGTTATGATCATTAATCAACGATATATTATGATACTCGTACTATGTAAGAAGTAATTACACATCACACGTGGTACTTAATGTTACCCCGGTCAAAATTTAACAGATCTTAATTAATTGGATCACAATTAAAACATGCATATTTAACATATTTAAATAAAACATATTTATGTGCCAGAGTCATTCGATGCAGTGGATTTTAGTTAGAATGTTAAGCAGGAAACAAACTATTATATTAAATACGCCAATGTGGGTTGAAATTTTAACTTTCGGAAGTCTTAGTAAATTATTGTAAATTTATCATAACACAGAACATCCAGGACTCCTAGAAATCATAATTTACTAGGCATCCTTTATTTTCTCCTGAAAGTGTATCCTTGATTGCACGAATATTATTGAATTAAAAATATTATAAATTAAAAACTACTTTGTTTTTAACTACTTATTTATTTTCTACCGACCGGTTTTCAAGCTACACAAACTTCTCTATGAAGGCATAATTTATGAATGAATGTTATAATATATGTCATTTTAACAGTGTCTACTAAACATATGGAGCTAAAAAGTCAAGTAATTTTGTCGTGTTGCTCTGGTAAAATTAGACAACTTTGAAATGTCAGAAATTAAAAAAGCGATAAATAATAATAAATAACCAAATAAACAAACATCTGTCTAGTTTTAAAGATAGAATCCCCTTCACTTCACACTCTCATCTTTACAGTTGATTTTTAAAATTATGATTATTATAATGAATAACCACAAAATTAGTGCATCAAATTATTTTTCGATTGATTTTATTTTATTATAATATATTTAAAAAATGATCTTGACTATCAATTTTAAATAAAATGTGTACCCACACACAGGCCATGCCTTCGTAGGATTTTTTTGTGTTATTGTAATCGTTATTTTTTGTAATTGTTACATATGTATACCTATTGTAAAATTCAAAGAAAAAAATATTATTTAGAAAAAATATATGCAGGTAATATAAAAAATACGTAGATATACTTTTTTAATGATTAATTGTTTTATACGATGCCGGTTGTGCTAGTCGATGAAAACAATTATTATTTTACCCAAAAAGTCACGTTATTTACTGTAACTTGTCAAATTTGTGAGTAAAATAATTCCTACAATTTTCTTGATTTTAAATAAGCAAGAAGATAAATATTTATTTCAAATAAGCAAGAAGATACTTATATATTTCATATAAAAGCGATAAAAGAGATTTCGTTTGTAAAATAGTATGCACGTATTTACATTCTTGACACAACTTTTATTGTACACTGTTCTTATTAGCAGCTCTAAACAGGTTTTCTACCAACCCTCACGTTCATTCACAAAATACGTAAGAAAAAATGTATAATAATTGCGACGACTAGCCATAAATAATTTGGCTGGAAAAAAAACACCTTGACCCAGTCGTAGATACTCGGCGACATTTTAAAAAGGGAAACCCAATAAAAGCGTAATATCAGATATTTACAGCTAGGCGCGCCCTCTGTACGCTGCCGGCAAAACTTTTCGTCTGGACGGGGGAGGTGTTACAAATCACTGCGCTCCCCTCTTTCCCCCGCTCTTGTTAAGGGGGGCGCGGGCGGAGGCAGGGGTGAGTAGAGTTTCTCTCTTCCTGACAAAAGTTCTCACGAGTCACGGTGGAAGAAAGTTCCCAAACACACGACTCGGAAGTTAAGTTTACCCGCTGCAAAGTTTTCACGGTTACCTCCCCACTCTTTCACGGCTGATAGTAAACCGTTATTATTATTACGCTACGTGGACCCATGACAGGAAAATGCATCGCTATTTTGAAGGGTGTAAGTTTTCAAATAAAAAAAATGCTCGTATTAATATATTTCAATTTATTAACTGATTTCAACTAGCAGAAAGGCACAGGTTTTGAAAATCAGTAATAATTGTAAGACGAAATAAAATCAAATAGCAAGTTGTGGTAGAAGAGGGTCCTCTGATCTTGATTTCTAACAGGGGCGAATCGTCTATAAAAGCAATTATGCGCAGCTTACCATTATATTTGACTATCCATAATAATGTTTTACGGTAACTTTACTCAAAGAAAAACAAACTAAAAATTATTATTTCTGATAAATCATTGCCACCGTATTTTTCTCCAAATATTAATAAAACGCGCCCAGCATCAGCAGTGAACTATGAAACTAGCCGATTATTCCAGCTAATTTCTTCAAACAAATAAGTATACTATATTTTGATAATCTTAAACCTAGTGGTGGGATTTTTTAGTCGCGGAATAAGCTTGCAGATTACACAAATTATTTGAAGATTCTCTGTTTGGAAAACAGTATTTCGAACATTATTTCTTAAGGGCTATTTTTCTTTAAGATGATACAGTTGACATATGACCACCATTACTTTCATACAGTCGTATTGCGGAACATGTGGCGCTCGACGCGGTTGTTTTTGACATTATTCATTTCTAGAACAAAACGGCCAGTTGACATTTCAATAGTAAAGGGAATACCTAATACGTACTGAATTTACTGTGCTATTTTTTTTTTATAAATATGTATATAAATAATGGATAATATACGAGTATCTACATAATTTAATATATCACTAAGTTAATAATAATCGTCGTTTCAGTTGATTTCATGAATGAGAGGTGATGTTGTATCACACAGAACGACAGAAAAAATAGCTATTTATTGCATATACCAATTACTTATAGTATGTACAGTGAAGGTACAAATTTATGATCATTTTTATTGCTTACTTGTAAATAAAATCACCGTTCGCCACTGATTTCTAGATTACACTGAATTGTATGATAATATTTTTTTGCAACGAACTCGCGATATAAATATCTCGAATAATTATTGTTTGGGCATATTTTGTTTAACACTGTTAACATTATGGTATCGTCATAATTAAAACGTTTAAAAATGTGTTAAGAAAATGATAAATTAAGTAAGTTGTATTCAATTAAATTCTGGTAAAAATATCGATACAACTTTTGTGTTTTAATTAGAGTATCACGCCGGTAATAAATAAGGAAATAGACGGGAGAAAAGTAAATTTAACCTACAATTTTACTACATTTACTCGTCTTCTCGTATTGGACATTCCGTGCCAAGGCGGACGATAAATACAGTTTTGTGTGTAAAACAGAACCAAAACCCTGGACGAGTGTTTTTGATTCAATGATTACTTCCAGGTAAAAATCCCGAAAAAGGAATTCGTGTGGGGATAAGTCGGTCTCAAAGTGTAGTGGTTGGCGCATTCGCCTAGGGTGGGTGCTATAGTAATAAGACGCTCTAAATCTCATAAGATTACCATTGTAAAAAATAAGTAAACGTAAGAATTTATCTCCACCACACAATAGACATTTTTTGTGTGTTTTTTGTTAAAATTAACGCATTACATGATTTTTGAACATAAGATTTAGAATGTCGAATTATTATAACACCCACCCTACCATGCTTGAGGTCCCGGATTCGACTCCTGGCGAGAAATATGTTTTAAAATGTTGTTTAACATTTTAATATTTCACTGTCACAGGATTGGCACCTAATAATAATGTTTGGATAATTTATATAGCGCCATTTTTGTGAAAATCACCTCAAGGGCGCTGTACAATAAATAAATATCCCAACACGTCTTGCAGCTACAGAGCGCATGGACGGTTGGGATTCTAATTCCTCGTCTCTAATTATGATATATATGAGCTAGATAACAGAACGTCTTGCAGCTACAGAGCGCATGGACAGTAAGAAAACCTAAAGTGTCATTCAAAATTGTTATAATTTCTTACTTTTTTTTTCTCTTTCAAAATATTTATATCACCAAATTTTTAATTTTTCAAGTATTTTTATAACTAGTAATATTATTTTAAACCGTGTATCTTTTTTTTTTGATTCCTTAATTTGCAAATAACTGTTTAGTAATAATTTATTTTGAATACTATATTTGACTTATTTCACTTACATGAATGTATTTTATTATATGCAACTTATATGTAAAAGGCACTAAGTGCCGTTAATTTCAATAAAATAAAATAAAAATAAAATAAAGCGATAGATTAATTACCTCACCTTTATGAAATAGGTGATCAATATACACGGCATTTCGAGTACCAATGCAGTGCCCCATGCACCACAGGGTGCGGATACAGACACAATGATGATGATGATCGGACATTAACATATTCGAATATACCTACATACAAAGATTCCCAACATATATAGATTTAAAAAAGAGTTTGATCAAGAGGACAATGTGAGCTATCAAACGCGTTCTATTTTTAAATTTGCTTCCACGAACAGGACATAATAGAATAGACTTTGTATTTTTTTATGCGTTTTTTTTCCTCTCCACTCCGATCCGGGGGTTCCACGTTCCGCTACCGGTGAATGACGTTCGTATTAGTGGCATGGTAGTTGGCTGAATGCGCAGCACAATAGTGTGCGGGGTAGTCAGTAGTCAGAAGTGCCATCTCATGGAGCTATACAAAATACAAGCTGGAACCGTATTGTACGCCGGATGGGGGATATGTATGAGTTATAATATCTACTTTTCAATACGAGACGAAAACGGGCGGAGTGGTCGCGGCTCGTGTTACAAGACGAACAATTATTATGACAATGCTGCAAAAGCGATCGTCTCTAGATAATAGGAATCTTCAGATTAATCAAGAAAATGCGAGAGAAAGCTTTAATCTACCATTATCTCAAATAAACTGACTGCAGTCTTATGGACTATACAGGGGTTCTTTAAACCCTGCCACATCCGAAACCTCGATGATCAGTATGGGCAAGAAGACATATAAGCATATTTAAAAAAATATTTAGAAAAAAGATTTTTTTTAAATAAAATATTTCAGTTTCAGTGCTGCAGAGCAGCGTTTATTTAATAATTAAAAAATACATATAAGAATTTGTTACCCACTAAGTCTAAAGACTTTTCGGTGGGACACATTTTTTTTTTTTTAAATCAAAAAACAAATAGTTGCTTACCTTTGCAGGGGAGAAGTGAGGGGAGCGCGGCACAGTATCAGACTCCCCTCCCCCTCCTTGTTTCTCCACTGCAGAAGTAAGCAACCATTTGCTTTTTTTTATATTTAAAAAAAAAAATATTCGTTCTAAAAAAATATTTTAATGTGCCAATATCTCTTCTTGCTCATACTGATCATCGTGGTTTCAGATGTGACAGGGTTTAATGAACACTCTGTATACTGCTACCATGTCCCGTTATTTTACAGTAGTAAAAAAATATTTTCCTATTATACAACAATATATTTTTTAATAGAATCAGAACCCTCGACGAGTGTTTTTGACCCGATGGCTGCAGTCAGGCAAAAATCCTGAATAAGGAAATCGAGCCCGGAAAAGTCCGCCTCGTTGTGAAGGGGTTGGCGCGTTCGCCTACCATTCTTGAGGTCCTGGGTTCGATTCCGGGCAAAGAGGATGTGAAATATTGATTTTAGAGGTTGTTCAAACTACAATATTTTATTGTGTCTGGACTCGCACCTGAAGCGTAAGACTAATCACATTACCTTCACGTAACAGATTATCGAAAAACAATGAATTTGCTTTACCAATGCAGTTCCCTATGCACCGATAGGTGCGGAAAGGGGAATGATGATGATAATGATGACATAAATAATATAGGTATACATAAATTAAATATAAACATAAATATGTAGTGTTTAAAACTGAACATTTTGTTTTTTCTCTCTGTACTCGTATATTAAGACTTCTTTGTTTATTCTCACACGTAAAAATATTTTTTAAATATATATTGCTAAGTGTCCTCGGCACGTGTAACCCCAGTGAGGTAACATAATTTTTATCAATAATCATTGTTTTTGATGTGAAAAAAAATAATTTAAAATGATACATTTTAAATGGACGATGTAGATTTATTTGTCTATGTATAGATAAATATGTAGAAGAAAGAAATTGATTCTTGCACCAACGTTTACTTTAAGGAAAATAAAAAATAAGCCAGTTTGAATGATTATTTTTACAAAAAGGAACCATTTCCATTAAATAGTGTAAACCATTTTCTGCAAAATTATTTCATTTTTGGCGAAGTATCAAGGACCCGAGACAAAATTTCAAATTTATAAAATGGAATTTAAATTTGGGGTATTTCGAAATTATGTACATACAGATCTTAAATAAGCAAACTGAAAACTTATTCATTGTTTAACACTGAAAAATACCGAAATGGAATACGTTTTGCAAAATAACGCGGGTTCGAAACTGAGGATTATACGAGTACATCATGGTTGAAATAAATTTTAATTATTTAAACGATGGCGCTGAAATACTATATAACGCGTTATCATGACTGGTTTCATATTTTCAAAGCTGCTATCGTCGGCGTCGTTTGGTTCGTTTCATAATAATAAACTTGTGATAATTCAACTCTTTTGTTTAGGTGAAATGGCGACCAAAGTGAAATGGCGAAACTGATAGCAGAGTTACTTCTATCACAAACTTCCAACGTTACCATAATCTAAGTATCAATGTCATTCTTGCAAAGAGCTACAGTCCTACAGTGACCGTGACGCGGTGAGTGGTGAGTGGTAATACCGGTGATATGACGGATGACGGCTGATGGCGCCTAAGTAATATTATGATGTCTAAAGTTCCGCGTGTCTACCGCGCTATCGCATAACTTAAATTAATTACCGCATTATCATAAACATCAAGTAGCTTGTAACTTACCTATCTGTTTACTTTTGAGCCGAAAGAAATGAGTGAAACTGACGATAGCATATCTGTTTATTTTTTTATTTTTTTTAATTGTATTTATTTGGAAGTTCAAAAAAAATACATAATTTTTTAAAGTAAGCATTACTAACGTTCTTTATATATATTCTCAATCATAGAACTCCACCATCTTTCATCAATTATATAAAATAAGTGTGTAAAATCAATTTACGTAATAATAAAGATTAAGTTTGGTGAAAGATAAGAATAAAGATTGAGTAAACATAGGAAACTTTTTTTTTTAAGAAGATAAAAACACATAAGATGTAATAAAATAGACTAAAATTAATTTACATACACAAAAATAAGGATTAGGCATTTGATTTAAAACACATAGTAATATTTTTTTATAATCATTTGCACTATCATAATAAATGTCAATGTCAGTTCTTTAAACCCTGTCACATCCTAAACCACGATGATCAGTATGGGCAAGAAGACATATTAGCATATTTAAAAAAATATTTAGAACAAAGAAAATTTTTCAATATAAAATATTTTTAAAAAAACAAATGGTTGCTTATTTCTGCAGGGGAGCAGTGAGGGGAGCGCGGCGCAGTGTCAGACTCTCTCCTTCCCCTCCTCGTTTCACCCCTGCAGAAGTAAGCAACCATTTGCTTTCTTTGATATTTTATTTTTTTAAATTTCATTCGTTCTAAAAAAATATTTTAATGTGGCAATATGTCTTCTTGCTCATCGTGGTTTCAGATGAGACAGGGTGTAAAGAACACCCTGTATAATTCATCTATAAAATAAGGGTACATTGGAACTTAAATTGTAAAAACCGTAAATAATCAATGTCCACAGCCATGTAAGTTATTAATCAAGTGTACACATTATAATAACCCAGAAATAAAGTCAAATTAATTACAAAATTAAGAAATTTTCTTAGTAATTCAGAAATTGCAAATAAAATCATTTGCCTTCCGCACCTAATGATGCATAGGGCACTGCATTGGTACACCAATCGCAACGTTTCTTGATATTTTTTTGTTACATGAAAGCAAGATGATCACTCTTACGCTGCAGGTACCAGTCCAGGGACTATGAAAATATTCTAGTGTAAATACACATTTTTAAATAAATATTTAATGTCAACCATGTCGAGAATCGAACTTTAGACCCCTTACATGTTAGGCAAACGCACTAATCATTACACCACGAGGCCGACAGCTTATATTTAATAAATAATAATAAAAAAGTAAATAAAAGTTTAAAAACACATAATAATGGTAATAATAATAACAAAGTAAAAAAATAAAATATATGTTTAATAAATTAGTAAATTTATAATATATTTTAAAAATAAGAAGAAAAAAAACAACTTACGTTAAAATATTGAAGTAGGTAATGAACAACGATAAATAAACAAGCTTGCAAATGTACAATTTACATTATGTACAAAAAATTCATGTAAAAAGTAGTCTTATTTGTGCCATTTGGTGGTCTAACTCGAAAACCGAATTTTCGGAGTTTCGCCGCTTTGATCTTTAACAGGCGATATATCCGCGTCACGTTTTTTCAACATTATTAAATTTGAAAAGTAAGGAATCTCCTTTTTACAAACTAAATTGGATCATTTTGAAAACATCTTATATAAAGGTTAGCACAAATAGTAAGCAACGCGTTTACTAAAATACCAAAAAATTACCCACAAAACATTAAGCTAGCAAAAAGCGAAACAATGCACCCAATGTTCTTATTACCCAGCAGGCAAGTCCGCAAGTGTAAGGGTGGATTAACTTGGCAAACACGAACACAAGTGATACCAAGTGAATGTTAATTTCTGTTGGGAAATGTTTCGCGTTAGTTTCGGGAAGAACGAAGAACTCGTGCACATTAAATATATTAACTACTTGAACCAGTTGTGGAGAAGGAAAAAACAAGGGCTACATATTCCAATACCCACGTGGTTTTTTCTATGAGAAAACCAGAATTCTCAATTCCCAACTATCTAAATTCTGCGTAATATTTAGATGAATTTTGATATCTACCAGGGGCGAATCTTCCATTAACAACAGGTAAAATGATTAACATAAATTAGGTAAATTTTATTATTTATTTATTTGTTTTATTTTGAATCTTGAAATAGGGCACACACAACGGCACACGACATAATTAAAAGTAGAAGTTTCCTGAAAGGGGGGTATAAATGCCCATAAATAAATATTCTTATTTACCTATGCGTAAACATTTTAAAACTAGATATCCTGAAGCACTTTCAAGTAAAATATAGAACTGTAATTCATTTTCTCTTTGACGCAAAATTCCCAATCAAAGCTTGTAATTAATCAATCAGTTTTGAATCGGAACTAAACGTCCGCACGTCTCGCGATTCGACCTTCCGTGAACTTGTAATGGCTTCCGGAAATCGCGACTGCTTTGGTGAAAGAAAAAAATAAGCGGCTGGAATGAGCAGGTAGGTACTAGGAACTGGGGATCAAGGCCTGCTAATATCGCTAATGTAAAAACAGACTTAGTTAAATATACTTAGATTATATAATTACTGTAATTAATTGATAACTATGATTGTAATTATGTACAATTTTATAAAAATCCACTGATAACTATGGTGACTAACGGTTATAAATTACAATAACACCAAATAAATTATAACAAACAATCACCCGTTTCCTCGTGGGGGTAGTCAGAGAAGATGGAATGTCATATCACTCTTGTCTTTGCATACAGACCAAGGTTCCTCTACATTCATACATCTTCTCATACATGCACACTGATTGATTATTCTGACTTCTGACATTTCCACCTTCTTGTTCGTGCCATTTCTTTATCGGTATGCCTCATTTTTTGCATCCGTCAACATTCGCATCGTAAATCTTTTTAGCCGTCGATTTCTATCTCTAAAAAAAAATATACTCGTATACGTCAATTTTTTTTTTCATAGTGAAAAAATTATACCATACCTGCAATATGTACATATATCATTAATAAACGGTTTGGGTAGGTAACATGTAATTGCCTTAAGGGAATATACCCGCCCTTATGCATATGTGTCTAAATTGTACATGCATATTGTATATACAATGTTAAGTGTCCTCGGCACGGGTAACCCCAGTGAGGTCACATTATTTTTATTATTGTTTATAGTTTGTAAGAGTAAAAAAAATATATAAATTTGATAGCTATTTTTTAGACAAGCAAAACGTGCCGGCGCAGATAATTTCTTTCCGATACATCGGATGATCGAAATCGATTCAGTTTTGGGGTGCGGAAAACGGGAATACGTGATCTCAATTTTGTCGATTTTAGATAAGCGTGATGAGTCAGAAGTGCAGTTGTCTTTTTCGTACATTATTCGGGGAGGCAGCATCGAGAGAGTGGCAGAAAAACAATTTTTAAATACCTTTTTATCAATCCGCTCTTGGACGCATATTCTATTTATCGAAGTGTTTTATTCCCTAGCTTCAGAAATTCGTATCATTCTGCATGTAAATACATAATATGGGGTCAGTCACCAAAGGGGCTCTTACCGATATAGTGTAAAGTGTAATAAAGTGTTATTGCCGTGATATATTGTAATATCTTTTGAGCAATACGCAAGCGGGGGGCTGAGATTTTATTAATCCGGCAGTAAAAACCTCTCCATGTGGCGGATCTGATCATTAAACAAAACCTACACAAAACATACCATTAACAGAAAGGGCGACTTGGGAAACAATAAACTTACTGAAAAAAACTTTATAATATTTATTGATTTAACTTTTTTTTATACATATACAGACATAAAAAAATAAAAACAAAGATTAAGTAAATAAAAATACATAAAAAAATAACACTATACTATGAAGAGAGGAAATGGGATAGGAAAGGAAGAAGAAGGATAAAGGAACAACTTAAATATTTAGATTAATCTTGACTTAAATGTAAATAAAGAAGGGGCGGGGGCGTCTCTAACATTAGTGGGTAGATTATTCCACAATCGAGCAGCTACTACTGTGAATACAGTGTGGGATGAAGACGGATTGGCGTGGTTTAGTTAAAAGTCTTATATGATTATCGTGTTTATGAATATAATGTATATTTATTTATAAATTTATATATTTATATAAAAATACGCTCAATGGGCATTTTAGGGACATTTATGTATACATAGAAAATTATTATAAAATAAAGTAGAAAGACACAATGGTATATAGTAGACTTGGTGTGAGTGGAAACGGGAGAGGTGTTTATAACTGAATTTGATTCAGTGATCATATGAAAGAAGACAACTTTTTATCAAAGAAATCAAGACTGATATGTTTGTTGGCAGACTTACGAATTCTGGGCATAGGGAAATGAAAACCTTAGTTAGTTCTGTGGTTATCGGTATGAAAAAGTAAGTTTTGTCTGAGGTTTCTAGTTGGGATATTTAATTTTATTGAGCTCAGTAGTTCAGGCGCATCAAAGAGTGAGTTGAGAATTTTATTGCACTAAAAACGTTTGGGATGAAGATGGATTTGCATGGTTTAGCTCGAAGTCTTATATGTTCATCGTGCTATACCATTATTTTATGGCCCTTGTTTGTCTTTGCTACATAGTCTTATATTATTTTTGTTCAGTTTCTTGTATACACGTTTCTTCACGTAACTGTTGTAATTGGCTTAGGCCGTATATAAAATTAAAAAATAAAAAATACGTAGGGAACTACGATAAGTGAAGGTATAAAGAAAATAATATTCCCCAAATAAGAATGTTTACAAATGGACGGAGAATTGTCGGCTCGATGCAAGAGGCTTCCAAATAAATTAAATATCCAGGGATGTAAAATATTTCGAGGTTTAGACATGATAAGGTAAGGACCAGTTGCACCAAAAAAGTTTGAAGTTACATAATAAGGAAGTTCAGGGCTACAGGAAATTGGATATGTTGGATGTTTTCTTACACGCGGTAAAATGAAAGCATTGGATTGTACCTGTGTAGATGATGATTATCAATGTTCCTGTTGCAGTGGTTAACATGTTAATTGTATTCGACTCCCGGTAAGACAAAAAATATGGACTATTTCAAGGTCCATAGACAGGTCAACATTTCTTTCTTGTAACAATATTTTTTTGCAATGCAGCGCGTGCAAATAAGGATCGCAAAAATAAAGATAAATAAGGTAAGATTATTAAATTATAAACCATGAAACCGGTCACTAGTTATTCCAAAATTGTGGATTCAAGTATCACTCGTCTTTTATTTATATAATAAATTATAAATTAAGCACTAAGCAGGCACTCAATTTTTTTTTAATAAGATCAACTAATATACAAGGAAGATGAGTCATTTTGACAAATCAAAAGAACTAAGAGGTTTTTATTTATTTATTAACGGATTTTGTCCATTTTTATAATGTATAGGGTTTAATATTACAATAAAAGAATAGTTAAAAACATTTTTAAAAAAAGAAAAGAAGCATTGACAAACATAAGGGACATCAAGACAAGATCTGGACTATTTATTTAGTGCTCGTTTAAATCGCTATAAACTTAAACCAAAACGTCCAGATCTTGTCTTAAGTTAACAATACGACAAAGACGGATCATGGGAGAATTAAGGCCATAGTTTGTTCTATTCTGATCGATGAACAGTACTTCATTGTTTTTCAACCTACGAAGTCGGAATATGGAATTTTTCTTATCCCAATAATAATAGTACATCGATGATACCATTTAGTATGCCGAACATATATATGGAATCAATATAAGTTCTACGTTTTTGTAGAGTAGAAATATTTAACATTGACTCTATATCAGCATAAGAATAATTACCTCTCTCTTGTCCAAGCATCCACGTTACTTTTCGAAGCAAGCGACGTTGGACTGATTCAATGTGATTTAAGCGATTCACATAGATCATGGAGACCAGACCACGGAGGCATATTCAAAAAGATATTCTATATAAATCGTCGTGATCGTAGAACAACGACGGATGTGCAAAAAATGCGATATAGACTTTCTTTTATATTTGATCTTGAAAAGGTTATATAAAGGCTTTATATTTCAGGTTTGGAAAAATAAATAACATAACTAACCAACCATAAGGATATACTTTTGTACTTACATTTGTATAAGTTGTGAGCTGTGACATAAAGTGTAAAAACATTAAACCGCTCTCATGTAAAGTTAAATAAAATCACATGGGTCGTTGCTTTACGATCATGACGAAGTGATATTTAACCAAAGAGAAATTTCTGTAACTTGCTGTAAAGCTGCAGTTATTAAGGAGAAATATAATCAGTAATCGTAGCGTTCATATATCAAATAGGTAATATTCAATTACCTTCATTTTTTGCTAGAATATAAATATATCTGACACGGGTGGGTAGGCGATAAAGTGATAAGTGGATCTTCCGAGTGCCTTCCGACCGCAGAAGGCAGACTGCGAGAGTAAAAAAATCACGGAGAAGGAAGATGGGCACCTTATAAAATATGCAAGGAGAATCCCTCGGAGATTAGAGCGTGTCTATCCAGCCGTAAAGGGGAGGCCGGACGGACCCTTCTCCCGCACGACGCGCCGCAACTCACTTACTGTTACAGCGTCGGTGATAAACTCACTTATTTCCCTTAAGTTGCCTAGTATCCTAAGGTTGAGAGATCAACAATTCGATTAGTCGGCTTGAAATACATATATTCCTTTTCAAACATACACATTTGTAGGTACATCGGCAATATCTTCCAGGCATTATTGTTATATTCATTCTTTTGATTTGAAAAAACAATGTAAAAATAATAAGTATTGCTCCTTAAGCCCATAAATAAGATGAATTGGATCATAATAGAGAACACATTTCATTCCTCGACATAACAGATATTCCTTTTCCGTTCAAGCTGTTAGACTTTGGAATAAGCTACTTCTTCATATTAAAAATGCACCTTCTCTAGCCACCTTCAAGAAACGCCTGAAACATTATTATGAATCCCCAGAATCCAGAACCCCCTGAATTTTACTGTTTTATTTTTTTAAATATATATTTTCTTTCCTTGGTTCCTCCTTCTCTCTCATTCCAAACTCATTATCTGATTCCACATTCCTTATCATTTTATATGTATAAGATAATGTCCTTTTTTAAAAAATAATATGTGCAAGCCTTCTCTCTCAATTTAAAAAAAGCTGATAGTTTTAATTAATTATGTTATTTTTTTATAATATACATATCTTTTTATAAACAGGTATTTATATTTTTTTCAGTACAAAATTTAGACCAACTCTTTTTTTGACCAGTCTGTTATTTGGTTAACTGGAAAATATTGCTAAAAGCAATAAGTCCGCCAAAGTACTGATTCTTTGTACTTGAAGTTTAAAATAAATAATATTTAGTACTCAACCGAAGCTTCGGTTTCGGTTTATGCTAAATATTGGCCTAAACATGGGCTCCGCCGAAACCTGCAGTCGCAATGTGTCGGATTACGTTCGGCTGTACTCGGGTGCATTTAATGACTCGTAACTCGGCCGCGTGACCTATAATCTTTAGTTTGTTGCGGCTTACTAATATATACATTACTATTTATATATAAAAAAAATAAAATAATTAGAGATCTTAAATTATTGTCTATTCAAATAATTAGTTATTGTATTGCCATTGTCTTAACATAATACATAAAAACTAGACTGATTTTGTGCTTTGTTGATTATGGTCGGTAGTTCTAAGATCTTTCGTGTATTTTTTTTTTTATTCCTTTATAGTTAACAAGTTTAAGTTCCTATAGCATACATTAAAGAACTGTTACATAAAAGTTATATGTTTAATATAACAAAGAACCAAAAAGCGCTAAAAATAAACAAATTTACTATAACTGGAAGTATAATTTACATCATTAAACAAAGAAAATAAAAAATGCAGTCAGGAATACAATATATATTTAAGAAAGAAGTACCTACTCAGTTATATTAAAAAATCTTTTTTGTGTAGCACTGATTGAAAACACCGTCTATATATATTTTTTATAATTTATATGTTATCCTAAAATATTAATAATTAAAAATAAAATAAACAAACTATTGTAAGACGCCACTCCCCATTATGTACACAAGAATTGTTTTTTTCTTTTAGGTAATAGGAAACATTAATGTAAATATATGTATTTAATTAATATAAAAAAATGCTTATATGCTTATATTTGTTATGTGAATAAAAAAAAATTTAAAATGTGCCTTTTTTCATTGTGTATTTTATTTTATTTTTATTTATTTATTTGGATAACCAACAGCTATAATTATCTTATATATAACAAAACAAATAACAATTAAGCCAATTACAGGTTTTCACAAGTAGCATCACAGTAAGTTAAAAAAGATTCTCGAACATAAAATGAATGGTAATTTAATGCAAATCAAAAAGAAAGAAAAAATACTACAAATCATTTTAAAAGCGAACGCCGTACGTCATTAAGATTATTTGCAAATAAATCTATGTTTAATGATTTATTTATTACATTTAAATTATTAAAAGTTCGCCATAAATATGAATTTTGCCTATAATTAGATGAAACAAGAGGTATGTGAAGCGGAAGGTTTCTAAGAAAGTTTATTTAACACATATTTTGAACTCTTAAGGTCTAAAAATAAAAACGCCTAATTTTGGGCGTTTTAAACCGACTTTTAACTTTTTAAATCAAGTTCCGGTTTCGGCAGAAACTAGAGCAGAAGCCGAATTTCGGTTTCGGCTGAAAATCTTGTTTCGGTCTGTCACTAATATTAGTTCAGAAATAGAGCACATTTTTTAAAAGCAATAACCCGCCAAGTCACTATTTTAGAGACTTGTCAACAGGTGGGAAAGAGCGGATGTGAAGGAAGCGGAAGTAAGCTATGAAAAATACACCACAACACACAGACCAATGAGGAAGTCCAGTGGTTTAGTAGTTTAGCAAAAATAAAATATACATCGTACTATCGTGTTTATGATTTTTTTTAACTTTTGTAATCTTGAAATTACTCCGAATGTGACGTCACGAGTTCAATTCGGTGAGTTTTTCTGAAATTTAAAAGGAGAACCCCGTACCTGTCAAGACACGCTAAACGTTGAAAACACGGCTTACCGGAAATCTATCACAACAGTTTAGAACGCTACAATAGATTTGTTATTGTTCACCTGAACCTGTGACGTTTTTAAGTATTTCATTTTTATTTTCTTCGTTAAACAACCAAAACATTTTTATGTACAATTTTCCGTATCACTGAACTTCCCCATTGTGAAAAAATATTTATCGGATTTTTTGTAACTGTTTCGCGTTTGGCCGTCTACTCAAATGCGCCACGATCCGGTCTATAAATGAACATGGAAGTGTAGGCATTGGCAGTGCTTATAACCAATTATTTCCATCAATGGATAGTTTAAACATCCATAATATATTACATATTTGTATCTATTTATTAAGCTCGTAAATTTATAATGTTACTATAATTTATTAGTAGTATAACAATATTATTTCAATACAGAGAGAGATTATATAGGTTTGTGAGGTGCTTTAAAGATTTCATAAGTTGTGTCCATTTCTTTCCCAATTAAAAAATGATGAGCAAAGGTAAAACAATTTGTAAATGTTTTACGTCATCGAAAGGAAATTCTCTGCTCTACAGTAAATTGTACTTGCTTTAAAGTTACATATATTATTTTGTTTGATTACAAGCATTTCTGTTCGCGTTCAATCAAACGAATTAAGACGAAAACAATTATTGAGAATAGTTGCATTATTGACTAATTTGTTGTAAAATAATAAAGGCGAATACACTATTGTCTAATGTGTTGTAGTTTGTGTTACGTAGAAGCCAACACAATATCTTGGAGAGCAAAAATTTTTAATTCGAAACCTTTACCATTTTAACATATTGCAACAGAGGTGAAGAACATTTTAGAGAAGGCAGTATAGAAGTCTAGGCACCTACAGGGCTTATGGCCTGAGAGATCGCATTTCGACAGCATTTAACCTACTTAAATCTTCATTTTTCCAATTCCATACTTCGCTCCCATACATTAGAGTTGGCACTAGAACTTCATTGTGATTTGCTAGTTTAGCCTTCTGCGATAAACATTTGTTTGCCAAAGTAGATTTCAGTGCACCGTTCACCCTGTTCCCGGCACTCACCCTTCTGTCAATATCTTTCTCGGTCTTTCTATAAATATCGATAATTATTCTTCAATTTGTCTGATTTTATTTACGAAATATCTGTAAATATTAATAAACTTCCAAGAGAGTATTTTGAAAACACGTCGTTGCTAAATTTGGCGTTGGTCGTCCATAGAAAGTACCAGGATTGCAGAAGGAGTGAGTAGTAAGCGTGATGTGATAGTTTATGGCTGGAGATCGGTTAGACGGGACGGGCGACAGAAGTGCGGGGAGAAGGGATGAGAAACAGATTGGGACAGTCGCTCGCGTGCCAAGGTTCTATAGATCGGATACCGCCCGAGGCTGTTCTCTACTACCGACGTAAGTACCTACATAATATCTACCTAATACATATAGGGGAGGTATCTACCTATCTGCATTATTTAAATTCACGTCGCGTCGCTCCAGAGGATCGTTACTGCGCTCTCTTGTAAAATGTAATAGTTTATTATAGGTTCCTATATAGAAGTGTGTCTAAGAAATTTAGCCCCTTTTACACATTATTTTAAAATTGACATAGAAATATTGTGTACCTATTAATGAAATTAAAAAAGAATAATACTAATTTAAAAAAAGAGTAAGATTGCAACACGTCTTGCAGCTACTAAGAGCATGAACGGTTGGAATTTTAGACTCCATTTACAAAATATTGGTATTTTATTGTTGATAGTATTTACATGCGCATTTACAAAGCGCACGGGCAAGTAGAATTCTAGCAAAGTTAAAATGATATCAATAAATTAACAAAAAAATAACGTAAACATAGAGCATAGTGGTAAATTTGTCAAGTGTTCGTGCCAAGAAGTAAGCAATAAAAAAAAATAGAGCACTGTTTCACCCTTGAAGAGTAGATTTTTTTAGAAAATGAATACACGTCGATGTTCATTATGAGCGAGTTCACAAAAATATTATTTATTTTATACCAAGGTGAATTGGAATTGTCGAAGAATGAAATAAAAAATGAAAATATTTTTTTCTGTCTCAAATTTCGGAAAAAATGTGCAAGAGCGACACGTTCCCGTCGAGGAAATTGCTATTGTCACAAGGTCATGTCCGTGCGTTTTAACACGAGGACTATGTGGCCAGTGGTGGCCACGCGCGGTGGTTGGGGGTAATCAATGTTCCTCGGAGATAACCTGCCCGTCTATCTCGGTGGCGATGTCCCGGGACAATTTTTGTCCTATAAATCGCTGTTAACTCTTGGACAATGGTCGAGTCCTGGGACAAAACAACATTGTATGAGCCACGTGTAAACGGCATTTATTTATATTAAATATATTGTAAGATAATTAACACATGCTTCATAAACATTATTAATTTATTGTTTTAGATCCACTGTTAAATAATTTCTAAGGTATGTATATACGTGAATGTTATTTTTAAAACTGTGTAGATACTCATTTCGTTTTTTTAATTATTGTATTCCAAAAATAATAGGTTTACATAAATGTATAATTTGTTGCGTAATTTTTATATCCCGAAAATTTATTTGGGTCTCAATTATATTAAAAATTAATATGTATCTTCACGAAAATTTGCCATCCTTCAGCATCTACATAGCAACAAAAAAAATGTTTTGTGATCACAACACTTTTTCATTAGTTGATTTCGAAGAACCAATATTTTTTTTAATTCATAGAAATTTCGCAATACAATTCAATGCTCTAATTTTTACGCGCTAAAAGAGTTTTTTTTTAAGAAGTATATTATCAAAACTCTTTTATATCTTATTTAAATATAGATGTGAAGTGCTCATTTAAGAACATGTTTTGAATTTTTCCGTTTCTTAATTTTATATGAAGTAAATATTAAGTAGTTTAAAGCCTTTGGCCCAAACACAAAACCGGGTATACGACTTAACCTTAAATTTATTTTTAAAACTACAGATATATTAAATTTAATATGACTTGTAGTGTATTTTGCTAGTTCGTAGAGCGTTAAAAACTTTACAAAACTGCACCATGAAGTCAAACCCGCATATTTTCGAGTTAACGTTTTTTGCCAGTATACCCACGATATTATGTATTCCTTATTGCGAGATGCGACTATGTTGCAGTTGCGGAGCGACTGGCGTAGGTATTTATTATACGTTATTATTTCCACGGGAGAACGGTTCTCGCGGCGCGGCGCCCCCGAGGTAGGTAGGTCCTAGGAGCTACCTTCAAGCTAGGTACCTACCTCAACTTCCATTCAGAAAAAAGGGTCCGCTGAAGTTGTCTAAAGAAATAAGAAACAGAAATGACAGGTTTAAAGAGAATGTCTATATTTATTTTGTAAAGAACTTATGCAGTTTAACTTTTATTCTGTATCGTATCTATTATATTATCCATATGGTTGGATACTTCTTGGCATTAGAAGGGTAAATTTAAAATTTATTAACCCTTAAATGCATCGTGACGGAAATTTCCATTATACCAATTATTTAGGTATAATTATTTAAAATCATGATGTCATTTAAATAAATATTATACTTTTTATGACATCAGGATTTTTAAATTTATTTTTACCCAAAACTACACCTTAAAATACACCATAAAACATTTTTTTAATGCAATTCAAAATATCACGCATTAAGGGTTAAGAAATACAAAATACCATATATGCTAAATTTTGAATAACATATTTTTTTCAAACGTGTAATAAAAATAAAGAAAAAATATTTTTATAAAAATACGTAGCAGTAGGCACAAACACAATTATTGCGCAATAACACAATTTAAATTCTACATTTTTTTAAATCGAAAAATAAATATTTCGCCATTATCGTAGAACAACGACGCATATGATTTTCCTCAACTGTACATGAGAGCGGTTTAATTTATTTTTGTTGATAAGTACAAAAGTATATAAATTTATACTTGGGTTGGTTATACATAACTTTTTCAAGATCAAATATAAAATAGGCTCAGAGTTCGATTCCCGGTGATATCACATTAAATAATTGGTAAATTATTACAGTAGATTCATAAGTACTTGTTTTTCTGGCCTTTTTATATATTTTTTTTTTTTAAATTCTGAGTGCGGTAAGGGGGGTGATGATGATTTCAAACTGTACCTATTCGATGCACCAAATTACCTTGGCAGTAAACTAACTACGGTAGCCGGCAATAAACAAAGGACATCGTGTTTAAGAAGGAGACTTCCGGCACAATCGGTAGAGCGTCGTCTCTGTCGCACGAGTCCGGTATCTGCATGAATGTATAAATGACAAAGAGGACGCTCTACAAAGCCGAAGTTAGCTGATAAGGCCGGCCGGCAGTCTCTTTTTTAAGTGTATATATATATATATATATATGGATAATTTTTATAGCGCCGTTTTTGTGAAAATCACCTCAAGGGCGCTGTACAATAAATAAATATCCCACCACGTCTTGCAGCTACAGAGCGCATGGACGGTTGGGATTATTGTTCCTCGTCTCCAATTATGATATACAGGAGCTAGATTACAGCACGTCTTGCAGCTACAGAGCACATATACAATAATAAATCTAGCCCCATTTACATTTTTTATTTGACAATAAAGTTTAGAGATTTCGTGATATTCAAAAAAATATATAAAAACCAATTTAAAAAATAGAAGTTAGATAACAACAAGTCTTGCAGCTACTGAGCGCATGGACGGTTGGAATTCTAGACCTCACTTACTAAATTTGGAGATTTGATAGATGATAACATTTACCTATTGAAGCTAGATTACTAATCCTCTTGCAGCTACAAAGTGCATGGACGAGTGAAATTCTGGCAACTTAAAATTATCAATAAATTTACAAAAACAAATATTGAGCATAATAGTAAATTTGCCAAGTGTTCGTGATAAAAATTAAACAATAAAAAACTAAACAGATAAAGCACTTCAACACCGTGGATAACATTACAGATAAAAATATTCGAAGGCTCGATGTCCTTTATTTACTGCCGGCTACTGCACATATTGTTAAAAGAAATAGATTTTATTTATGTTTCGTAGATTATTTCAATATTTTTTCAGTTGTTCCAAAAGCATACAAAAAAATAGAATAAAAATAAATATATGAGTACCTACCTGTTGCCTATTTATGCAGTTTATATGTTTGTTACTGTCATTCGACCGCGAATATTTGCATAATATATGCAAAGCACATACACAGCGACATGAAAAACTGGTAAAACGGCCTAACCTTACCATCTCTAAACGCGCAAGGACGGCACTAAAAGGTTGATATACTTGACAGATTGTTAATTCAAAGACGAAATTAATTCGTTACAAATAGCCCATTTCACACCATGGTAAAACTTCACACGGCACGGTAAAGTAAGATAGGATTTATTGATATTTATTGTGTTATAATTATTTTTATTTATTTAACACGAGTACTCACGCGGACTACTATAGAAATCCAGAGTGACACTTTTATCGATATTTTTTCCGTGTATTCTTTAAGGACAAATGCACCTTAAGAATCAGTTTCACGCAGACGCTGAGTGTGCGCACACGAGCATTAAATTTGGCGTTAAATTGCAAGGATCACCATAGTAGTCCGCGCGAGCATTGAAGTTATTTTTTTGTTCAGAGTGAGTGATGGATTTTTTCCTTCCGTAGTTTGTTTTTCGGACTACTTTTAACAAAAATATAGAATTATATGGGCCCAGATTACAATGGGAAGTTAACGTTCATCTTTCATTTTATCTACAAAGTAAAATTAAGTTTTATGTATGAAAAGCAGAAATTTTTTGAACACATAAAAACTACATTAAATTTTAATTACTATGAATGTATTGTAGTTTAATATTTTTTCTTTATATTTCCTATGTTTTTTTTTTCTCATGTACTCGTATTTAAAATTATATAAACTCTTATAAATAAACAATTACAACTCTCCAAGCACAAGAGTTGGTCTCTTTTTTTGGAGAGTTACAGTGATAACATTTACTAGATGTGTAAAAGTAGATATGTATAGAATTAAAAAAAACGTATACCTTTTATGAAATTTATTAATAAAAAATAAATAAAATAAAAATTTCTTCAAAACATGTTCAATAATTATAGGTTACCGACGAAGATACTTTAAACGTTCATGCAAATATACTCATTTTCGTACACAAATATCGGCTTTTTTATGGACAGTCGAAGATAACTTTGTTAACTTCTCAGTGTAATCGGGGCCATGGAATCGTAGATAGTTTTTGATGCAGTTATGATTGACAATTTAGTCAGGGGTCTTCAGCTCACTGTAGATAAGCTAAATAGGTACTCCGCATGCATGGGTTTAAAATATTGCAAAAACCCATGTACTGAGTAGTGCCTTGATGCTCGGAATCCCCCGACTCGGTCAAACCATGTCATCGAAAGGGTCGAGAGTTTCCAATACCCGGGAGTATATGTTTCAGAAAAGGGCAACTTTCAAAAATAACTGGGAGTGCGGTTAGGAGCAACAAGCGCAACAGTATGTCTGAAGATCGGATATTTACTCAATGCAAACCAAATGCCGCCTATATAACGCCTGCATAACACCTATTCTCCTCTACGGATGCGAATCGTGGCACCTCATTAGGGCCCAAAACAGTGAAGAGTTTTGAGAATAGGTGACTCAAAAGAATCTCAGGTGTGCGGTGGCTTGACTTTGTGAGGCATGAAGTAATAAGAGAACGGACGCAGCAAACTCCGGTGACAACTGTCGCCAAGCGGAGGCGATACGGTTGGCTATGCCATATACTGCGGGTGACTCATGAAAGCCTTAACCACGCTTGCCTACTTTACAAGCCATCAGGTTCTCGCCGTCCTGGACGTCCACTGCTGTATGTTCGTCGGTTGCAACAAATTTTAAGGAATAAGTGATACAAAATAGTACAATTCAGGGTAAAAGAGATATTTGTATTTATTTTAAGACCCATGTCATTTGCAGCCATTTCAAGCTTTAAGAAATCATCTTTCAATCCCGAGACAGTTCAGGAGATTAAGTCTAGGTCATCTGCATAGGCTAATATCTGGGTGGTCATTCTAAAAATAGTTCCTGTTGCTTCTACTCCTGCATCTCTTATGGATTTTTCAAGAGCAATATTAAACAGCAGGCATGCCAGTGCATCACCTTGCCTTAGACCGTTGTACGTCTGGAATGGATCTGATTTGTTGTTTTGAACCTTCACCGAGCATTGTGTTTTAGACATTGTCATCTTAGTGAGTCTTATTAGCTTTTTAGGAATCCCCAATTCCACCATTGCCTCGTACAGTTTCGACCTTTTGATACAGTCATATGCCGCTTTGAAGTTAATAAACATGTGGTGAATCTCAACGTTATGTTCCAGCATTTTTCCAGTATGATCCTCAATGCAAATATTTGGTCAGTTGTTGATCTATCTGGTCTGAATCCACTCTGGTGTTGTCCTACAATATTTTAAATAAGAATGCAGCAAAGACTTTGTAGATTGTGTCCAACAGTTTTATACCTCTGTAATTATCACATTTCATGGAATCTCACTTTTTTTAAAGATATTACATACCAACTTATATTTGTGTGTATATTTTTATCAATAATAAATACCTTAGAAATCTATTGTTTTTATCCAATGTTTATTTACGTTTAAAGAAAATTGCGTGACTTTGAAAGAAAAGAAGGACGATTTCTTTACTTTTTATCAGACGACAGTCCCAATGATTCATTGGGAACTGCATTGTAGGTACTTACACTAACTGCAACGTATTGCGATTTAACTGAAAAACTCTCGAGGAAATTTGCTAAAATGTATTTATTATACACATTACTACGCAAATAGTTTATCATAATACAAATCAAACACGCTACAACGCATACCGCTTACGTAACCAATAATTTAAACGTATTTCAAAAAAAATAGAATGCAAATCTACCTTCTCGTTGCTATGCTCAGAATACAATAGTTATTTTCAACTAATTTATATGCATATTACCTACACCCGTAAATAACGCGTGTACAAGTGAATACCTTCATACTTACAATTACCTACTTACTGATATCAATGATAAGGATTTTCTCTCGGGATAGGTACACCGCAAAAAAACGACAAGCAATTCGAAGAAACTTCACAAAAAAGACACAAAAAAAAATACATAATATTTTAATTCAAAACAATAAACTACGCCTTTGAATGACATTGACGATACTATCCAGACATCTCGACTCCAATGAGCATTCCGAGAATTTCGATAAGTAGACGTAGTAACTGAAAGGTGAGCGGGTTATCAATGAAATTAAGAGCACGCGATGTCGTGTCTATTGACATTTTTATTAATGGCGCGTGTTTGGCTGATTTTGTTTAGCTGGGACGGTCGCTATCTTTAGTGGTGGCCTGGTGGAGAGGTTCAGGGGGGGACTGAAGAAGAGGGGAATTGCAACTAATGCAATGCAGAATACATGCGGTAGTAGTGGTGGCTTTCTATTCAATTTTGTAGCTTTTGCATTTACTCGGAGCTAATTCGGATGTTGCCCATATTCCCAATAACGTATGAATAAAAATATTGTTATGCCTAAACAAAGTGTGGAAATTATTTCAATACCCGCTAAAATGCGTGTGTGAAGTAATATAAATTGAAAAGAATAAAATAATTGTATACCTATTTACCTGATGAAGTAAACCTTATCGTGAAGAGATTACCACGCAAAGCCGCTATTTTTTATTTTTTTTTATTAAAAAAAATATTTATATATTTATATAAACCCTTACGGATTACATGCATTTAACAAAATATTTTTGCTTTTTTAAATTCATATTCTATTGTCGATGATAATATTTTCATCTAACATCTTTTGTTAAGGTTGTCAGAGTCTTTTGTTTAGTTTTGTCTGATAGTTATTGAATAATTTCAGTCCCTGGTTCATAAGTCTCGACTGTCCTTGTCTCGTTTAAGAATGTTTTATATGATATTGTTCTGATATTCTCGTATTGTGTTTACTACATTTTTATTCAAGTTTAAATTCTTCGTCTACAATTACATCAGTGGCTAATTTATGAATAAATTGGAAGGATTCTAATTAAAAGAGTTAAGTTACATTTGATTGTTTCGTTTGTTTAAAGAGTTCTTTAGTTGTGTAATGGTCAGCGCGTTTGCCTACCAGGCAAGAGGTCTCGGGTTCGATTCCCGACATGGTTGATTTGAAATATTGATTTAAAAGGGTGATTTTACTCTAGAATATTTCATAGTCCCTGGACTGGTACCTGAAACGTAAGACTGATCATCTTACCTTTATGGAACAAAAAATGATCAAGATACGCTGCGATTGGTTTACCAATGTAGCGCCCTATGCATCATTAGGTGCGGAAAGGGAATGATGATGAGTTGCTTTTGCTTTCTTTGTAGTCTCTTTATGTCGACTGACCTTATCTCTTTTTGGAATGTTTTATTATGATATTGTTCTGATATTCTCGTACTGTGTTCATGTTCTTTTATAGTCTGTTTATTTCGTTTGGATTTCCTGTTTCCCATAGTGGTTGCATATTATAACATATTTTAGTTTTTACATTGGCTTCGTACATTATCATTTTTTCCGGTTTTGGAACAAAGTTTTGGATACAAATAAAGAATACATAGATAATACATAGGAGCTAGATAAAACATGACTTGCAGCTTCAGAGCGCACCGATGGTTTCAATCTAGCCCTCATTTACGTTTCACGAAAAAATACTAAGAAGTGTTTTTAATAAAATAAAAAAAAGACTACCAAGTAGAAATGCGAAACAATGAAAGCTTGTACATGTAATTTTCTTAATCTGAATGGTTTGGGTAGTAAGGAATAAATAATCTTAAGGAAATATGCTCTCTTTTATATGTATATAAATTGTCTATGTTTATAAAGTGTTAAGTGAAATAAATAATAAAGTGAGGTGACGTTTCAGATAAAAACTTAAAACTTACGTGTCTATTAAAAACATATGAAACGCAATATTCAGAAACCCCGTAAGTTGACAAAAGTACTTTTAAAGGGGTCCACTTTTTTACTAAGATTTTTTTTTTTTAAATAAAAATTATTATTTATCCAAAATTAAGACACTCAAAGAAACTTTATGTATTTTTTAATAATTTCGCGGTGACTTGACTTGTGGCATTTAGTAATGTCTTAAGCGGTTTCTGAAAATTACATTTCCCAATATGTAGGTAAAAGCTTGGTCCTTCCAACCTTTGACTCCACTCTTCAACGTTTAGATAAACTTTTATCAAGACTCAGAACTACTGCAACGATCCCCTCGCCAAGAAGGCGGAGGAGAGGGGATACTCAAGTTGTCACATCACTATGACGCGTGAACGTGAACTCTTCAACTGAATGCGCTAAGCACTCGCATTAAATAAATAATTGCGGGTCTGGCCAGAATTACTTTTATAAGAAAAAAAGTTAGAAAACAAATTAACATAGACAGATAGATAGGTATAAGCAACAAGTGGATAGGTATAGTAAAATTTTAGAAAGTAAGAGTAGAATTTTTTTATTTGTACGACTAGATAACAAGTTCGAATCCCGACAAGGTGTTCTCATAAAACAATTATCACCATGGCCTCGATTGTGATGGGAAGATAAGTACGTCATACCTTCACCATGACGGTATAGTTGAAGATATAGTCTCTCGAGCGATTACGAAGATACACTACCGACTACTTGGGTAGATACATCAAACTGAATCAAGGGGAAGCGTACGTCACGGTACAAATATCTACTCACTCAAATGACATAGCTTCAGTATGACGTAAAATTCTCCCGACCGATTACAAAGATACACTACCGATCCACCCACTATCAAGATTTGATGTAAGCACATCGGTTTATACCGACGGGTCAAGAACCCTTCGATACGTTTATCTAAGTGATAAAAAATTTGTCCCACCGAGTAATTTTTTCTTAAATGACGATATTTTTAAAATTTTAATCGTTCTGAGGTTGACACTTTTTTTCTTAAAAGCTTATTAAAAATATAAGAGAGAAATAAGTATTTTTTTAAGTAGAATTAAATTCCGACATAACTGTCAGTTTTGAAAAATGTACGGCTAGAAACAGTGGCTAAACTGGCTAGATGCTGCCCTTTTAACATACAAGAGCATCTAGCCGTAAAAAGTTACCACTGTAAAAAAAACATAGTTATTATATTTTTTCCATATGTTTTACTATCTTTCTGAGTGTACGTATCGAGAGCTGATCTTGTAATCGCTCAGTAGATAAATACGGACAATCGTTAACTATACCGTCTTGGTAATTAGCAAAAGTCATACAAAAATCGTGTTCAAGCGAGCATTTTTTGCTTGGATTGGGATGATTTGGAGTTTATAATCGCTTTGAAGTGGGCACTTTTTATCACAGAAGCATATTGAAAATACACGGCGTTCATTAAACCCTGTAAATGAGAACTTATTTAAATGTAATGAAGTAAGGAATGCGGACTAAATATTTGGGGTCATTCATTGGTCGATTCTCTCACTCAGATGCTTACGGGTCATGGTGGGTTCATGAGCTACCTGAATCGCTTCAAGCTCTCTGAGATCGACAGCTGCCCATGCGACGGTGAAACTCATCAAGATGTCTCTCACCTATTGATGCATTGCCCCCTTTTCAGCTTTCAAAGACAACAGCTGGAGGCGCGATGCAGAAGCCGGGGTGAAGATCTATGCGACATCCCATCGGTGATAGGTAATAAAGAACTCACACGAGAGGTAGTATCATACATGATCAATATAGTGCAGGCAATTTGTAAAATAAACCAAAGTAGGGAACAAAATGCCGAACACTCCTCTAGTGGAGCGGAGGAAGGCATGTTGACTACTGCCAACAGGCCGGCTTCTCTAGAAGAGTTATAAGTGGTTTCTTCTGCACGTGAGCAAATGCTGAAAAGTTTCACATTAATATATCCCTCCTGATCCCAATAGTTTAGATAATTTTTAAGATATTTAATTGCAGAAAAATCCACTTTTTCAAATATAAACCTTGTATATTATAAGCAAGGTAAATAATAAAGCAATATAAAAAATATATAAAAAAATCATATGATGTCGAGAACATACCGAGGTAGATACAGATAGTACAGAAGTTAAGTACCGTCTCTGATACCGTACTCAGATATGCGCTTATTTTATCTAGCTGCGATATGCTCCAACTTGCTTTTTAACGGTACTCATGCTTACATGCACCTGGACACTTACTCCCACAAAAATACCCACAAACACACCTCTACACTTACTCTCATACAAATACACACCAACACACCCTTTTACATTTTTATATATGTATATATCAGTGGCGGTATTTCCATAGAAGCCCATAAGCCGGGCTTGCCTATTAATTTTATTTCAAAATTACCAAATCTGGACCAAACGCTTAAAAATAATTCATTTCGTTGTTTAAATTTCGCGCCGCATGAGAATTAGAGATCTGTTCGACGTTGGTACTGTACGCATCCCGAGATCCGAACCGTATGAAATCCGTGTGCGCGAACGACACTATGTCTTCTTATCTCGCTCTCGCACGTGGGGTTCTTATGGGGCTTATTTCACGGTGCAATTCGCATGTAAACAAACAGTAAACTCATAAAATGTTTGTCTGTATATGTTGAGTTTTATATGGGAATCTGAAGCCAGCTTCTTTAAGGTAAAGTTGGCAGAGAGCGTATCTTGTATTTCGTATCGAACAAACTTTACGATTGTTTATTATGCTCTTTTTTGCGGAATTTGATAATTTTAAACGGTTATTTTTATCTTCATTGATTAAAGACCCGTACTGATTAAGATTTATGATAATTTACTTCATTTTGTGCAAACGTCATATATAAAAAGAATTCGGAGATGGCCGACGTTTCTTTTTTATTTGCCTATCTACTATCCTTTTCCTTTTCCAATATTCTATATCAATTATAATTTATCTTTATTATATTTATGTACCTATGGGTTCCGATGACTATTATTCAACTCTACGCATGCTATATTTTATTAATGTTACTTATTGGTAATGGTTGATATCTGAGGAATTACTTTATATAAAATAATATTGTGTTTTCTTTATTTTGTTTATTTAAACAAACTCAGAAAAGATTATCCTATGCATATTTTCATAAAATATTGTTATTCGTCATAATATACCTTTTGGATGCTTTGTAGACTGTACAACTGTAGTGAAGAAAGCATACATCATGTTTTCACAAAAGTGAATTCATCATCATTCCTTTTCCGCACCTAATGGTGCATAGAGCACTGCAATCGCAGTATATCTTAATCTTTTTTGCTACATGAAGGTAAGATGATCAGTCTTACGCTTCAAGTACCAGTCCAGGGACTATGACACATACTAGTGTAAAAACACCTTTTTAAATAAATATTTCAAATCAACCATGTCGGGAATCGAACCCGAGACCTTTTGCATGGTAGGCAAATGCGCTGACCACTATACTATGAGGCCGTCAGGGAATTACACCACATGTGGATTTAAAAATATATATATCGGCTTGCCTTACTCGTAAACCCTAGGCACGCTACTGGTATATATGTTCAGATGAAGATAGCGTTCATAATTTAGGCCCTGAGCAAAGATATCATAAGCATCTAAATAGTTAGATATTAAACCAGTCAAAACCCTTCTGTGAATGTGAAAGTACTCTAAATGATCATAATAGTTAATTGTAATAATTAACCGCTGTGATTATACCAAAGTATATTTAAGTAAACGCTTATGAAGCGGATAGGTACGTACGATGCAATCGCTATTCCTACACTCAGTGCCAACGGGTACTTTGCACCACCGGGCACGGGCACGGTTAGGGGTAGGAAGGGCACCTTAAGACATATTTAGTTGTGGATAAATTAGAGCTCTTACATAATAATTTTACAGAAAGTAATCCATGATTACAGAAGGAGAAGGATTCCTCAGATTATGAATCCGGCTCTGTGTAAAATAATGCTCTTCTCTTGTCATCAGAAGCGAGATATCACGGAAGTAAAAATTGATCGCGACCTAGAACAGGTGGTAATATCTTAATTCCTAAATCAAAAACAACTACTGCACAACATCATTATACTTACAGAGAAATATTTTTCTTTAATGAAATTAACAAAGATAATAAAAAATACAGTCAGGAATACAATATACTTAAGAAAGAAGTAAAAAAAATTACATCTATAATTCTTCTTTACGTAACACTGATTGAAAACATCGTTCATATCTTTTTGTAATTTATTTATGTTATTCTAAAAATATTATTGATTAAAATAAAATAATCTATTGTAAGACGTCACTCCCCATTATGTACACAATAATTGTTTATTTCTTTTACGTAATGGGAAACGTTAATGTAAATATATGTATTTGATTAATGTAAAAAAAAAATATTTAGTTGTCATATTGTTTTTTTTTTGTTATTAATTTTGAAAAAATTAAAAATCAAAAAAATCTCTTTGAAACAATGCATAGGATTAAGGTAGGTAGGTACCTAATTATATATTTCGTCATGAGAATTTTTCCACATTTGAATCAGAGCGGACACTTGTCACATACAAAAAATCATTATTCGATACTTGGGTTAGTTATATAAGTATATTATGTATTTTTCAAACCAGGAAAAAACCTTATATAAAATTTCAAGATCAAATATAAAAGAAAGTCAATGAGTATTTTCCATACATCCGTCGTTGTTCTACGATCCCGACGATTTGTACCTTTAATTTATCTTTGTAAATCTACATTTTGTTTGCAATGTAGGTCATACCTAGCCTTCTCGGCGCTTAATGCACTACGAATGGAGAATGATGAATGATAAAACAAATGCGAAAAAGTTTTTTTTTGTGTTTAGGAATCTAATGCACGGAATATAAGTTACACTGACGAATGACTGCCGAGAGATTAAGCCGGTTGTATTATGCGAAACAAAAAAAGAAAGATATAAAAGTAAATGGTAAAAAACATAATTTCCATAGCAGGTTCGATAAGAAGATGGCATCGAATACGCCGTCGCTTTTTGTTCAGTGTCCGCCATTTTAGAATCGACGCTTTGCCCCGCGCGGATAGGTCGTATAATTCACACGAAGCCGGCCGCATCGGTATTTCAAATTTGAAATTTTCACCGGGCGAGACAGGGATGGGGCGACTGATTAGCCGAGGAGGACGGCGAGAGGGAGGGAGAGGGAGATAGAGCTGTAGGTATTGTACGGCGCGTCGCGGCGTATTCCCACGCGGCCACGTTCGAAATGGAGAGCGCGGGTTAAGTTGGAATGACAATAAAAACAAAATAACGTCGTTTTTCAAAACTGACGCGTCTTCTGGATTCGGTTTCATGAAAACGTTGCTTATTTTCTTTTATTATTCAGTGCATCAAAATAGAACATTAAAAAGCAATCAATAGACGCGGCTGCATAGTTTTATTTATAGCTTAGACATTTTCTACGATTTGTAGGTATATGAGAACGAGAAACTCGAAAGAAGATGCAATTAAAATTTACCCTTGATAATATAAAGCCTTATTCTTTGTATTAGAAGGTACTAACCGAATATCTAGGATACTACTTACTCGCAAAAGGAAATATTGACAATGTTTCAAAACGTGAAAATCTCATATTTCTCAACAGAAAAAACGCAATTAAGACGAAATAAGATTAAAAATACGAAATACGGGGCGAGGCAAAGAACTGAAAGAAAGTCGAGTTACTAAAGGAAACGGTTAGTACCTAATTAATAAGTTCTAATTTGTGCTTCTATGGGTACTTTGGAGATCATACGAAGAACATAAACAAGGAAATTTCCTATCTATCTTAACTTAATCCTAACCGACTCCTAATTTCGTCCAATCCGACTCCTAAATTCCAAGCCCGCCTCTTTTGTAATTGGGTTTGCTCCTAATCTGTAAGCTTGTTTTTAACTGAGTGAGGTCAATTTTTTTTAACGGTAGATTATTAACACATCTATGTAGATCAAAAAATCTGGAATACCTACGTGAAACTGGGTGAAAATATTTCATTGACTGAAAAACCTTTACAATTACTAACAAAATGGACACTTTTAATGAAGATTCTTACGCGCTAAGTTTTTATGTTAAAGAGTGTCAATGCAGGTATAAGTAATAGCGATTTCAGTGATGCTGCGATTGTTTTATATTAAATTTCCACGGAAATCAACTCTTACGTAAATCCTCACCCACAAAACGGCATTTCGAGGTCCAATTGAACAATTTTGTTCCAATCATTTCGAGTTGGAAAACTTACCGATTGGTAAACAAAATATATACGTATGTATTTTGCAACTTGTAGGTAGGCACCTATACCTCTACCTGTCTGTTGCCAGTTTGTATTTTTTTCTAAATACTCGATAGCCTACAAATAACACATTAATTTACCGTAAACTTGGCGGCCCCATGGTGTCGGTACTTAAGGGCTAAGACGCTCGCCACGTGCATGGAGGGTGTCGGGTTCGATTCCCGGTAGATCGATCAAGTCTGGGTGTTTAGTACTGTAATTAACTACCGCAATTGGGCACCCTGACCTAGGCTGGTATTCTGAACATTATAACGCTCGTAGAAACCGCTTTCTTAGTTCTTATCGCGTATTTAGTAGGTGAAACGCGCTAGCGAGCTAACCTATGTTGCTGAATTTTACTACGCGTCGTTTTGAGACATACCTTAAGCTAGGGTTTCCTATGACAGCGGTGCCCGTATCTTAACGGCCGTAGTGAACGGTGATGCAGTGGACAGCCGTCGTAACGGTGCCTAGAGTGTGGTTTCCTAGGAAAACGGTATTATCAACACCATTTAACACCGTTTACCTCGGAAACCACTCTCTAGTCGACGTTACGACGGCTGTCCACTGCATCACCGTTCACTTCGGCCGTTAAAATACGGGCACCGCTGTCCTAGGAAACCCTATATTGAATAGGAGTAGAAATGACATAGTTAGCAGATTTTGATGCCAATCTATCAATTACAATCGGGGAATGGCAATATACATACGAACCGTGAAGATTTTAATATCATATCAGACACAATCGTAGTTTTAAAACGGAACCACATAAATCATGTAATTACAACACAATACTATAACTACAATATACAGAAAATCGTTTTTATTATAATATCAATGTGTAGGTACTTAAATAATAAATATCGAATACAGGTACCTAAATCGGAAGGGATCTACGCTTTTAAAACACGTTTACTCCACATTGTGCAAAGTAACCCCATTACAAGTTATCGGAACTAGGAACCTTTCAACCCCTCAAATTCGTTTGATTATTCAATCAAATGGCATCTTCTGAACAAGAAAGGGCATTCAGGTATCAAATAGTAGATACGATACAAAATAACGAAAAGAATTTTGAAATTAAAATTCTGTTTTCGAATGACGATTCCATTCCTTGGCTAAACTTGGTTAAACATGCATAAAAAATACATTTTGTAAAATAGATTTAAAAAAAAAATGAATATAAAACAAAAGACGACGGTATAAATATTATCATGGATTAAAATCAAACCAAAAAGTGTTATTTTATTAATGTGACCGGAGTAAGTCTTAAAAATACAACTTTAAAAAAAATGTATTCTTCCAAGAAAAGTCTACGAAAAGCAATTTTTTAACATTTAAAAGTCAAATATAATATTTCATTCATCAATTATCGGAACAGCGAAAAATTGGACAAATAAATTTTAGGATCTGCTAGATAAAACCTATTTTTTTAAAATTATGTATTTCTACTAGCCATGCAAAATAGGTGTGTGCATGTAATGTATTAATAGATATGCATGCAATAAAACAAATAGCGTTAAGTTTTATTCCGAATTTAAAACAAAAAAAAACTAAATACAATTTTACATTTTTGATGCCGAAACCCACAAAAAACTAAGGAATGATTTGAGGTTTTTTTCTAAAAAAAACAAAATCCATTTCTACCATATGTTCAAAAGCAACGGTTAACATTCATATGCAGTGTAATTTAACTAAAAAATATAAAAACATTGGATTTATTAAAATAACTTACAAAAAAATCTAATTTATCGTGTTCCTGAAGTGAAAAAAACATTGAATGCCGATTAATAACGTTCTTATTCGTTATGTTTTAAGAAATAATGCCAGAAAAAGAAAAGTTTTTAAAAGAAAAAAACAAAAGAATAGCGACTAAGCAAAAAATAATTTTAAAATGTTGTGCAATTGTATTCGCGCGGAAACCCGTTTATTCCAACTTGCATAAAAAGTATATGGGACATCAATTTAGAAATGGTTTCACGTCTAGTTAAGAGCGGTAAAATTGCACAAAAAAGTGTAAGATGACGTACCTTTCTCACTCTTTTTTTCATAATCCTCTCGGCCGCATAGACCCGATCTCCGACGATTCCCAGCTCCATGGCAATGTTGAGTATTGTTAATCCCAATTAATCCAAATGGCGAAGAATCACAAAATTCACTCGCGTTCACAGCATGTTAATCCAAACTCAGGCTTGTTTACAATATCCGAGGGTCGCTCAGCTGTCGCGCGGCACAGCTCTCGATAAACAACGTTTTCCCGCTCAACCGGCTCGATAAAGAATACGCCGGCGATACGTCTACATGGCTCCGCGCATTCCACAACACTGAAGCATGGGGGGCGAGTGACGTCAGGCGAACCCCCACCTAGGCAGTTTAGTTCACTTTTCACTCGCTAGAGTTCACTGGCGTTCGGTTGTCAAATGTCCAAATTCGCTCGATATTCTCCTCTGTAAAAAAATACATTTTTTTTACAACATAGTCGCAAATACTACCGGTGTTTGTTTCCTGACATTTACAAAACCTTCGATGTATTGTTATTCTTTCTAATTACTAACAAAAAGCAAAATTTAAGGGATCGTTTTGATTAGAGATGTTCAATTAATCATTAATGACATAAATGTCAAAATTTTGACATATTGTACAAATATGAGAGTTGCTGTCTCTACACAGTGCATTTCTATGTTTTTCTCGTATTTTAGTCACATTACTTTCTTATCTAAGTCGATAATGATACATAAATACCAGAAAAAAGTATGTGCGCAACTAACAACCTGAATACATGGGCCACGAAATTTCCTGCCTCGCCTCATAAATGGACTCGTCCGCAGTGCCGAGAGTGAGACAGAGACAGACTCCGCGTTACGCGCGTCCGAGCGAGACAGGCGCCAACCCTACCATCGATATGCTAGGTTGCCGAGTCAGCTTGCATAATAATTATTTTATTTGGTAATAAGGTTTTGGGGCAAAGATATCACAAAACTAAAAAATTCAAAAACGTACTTTGGAATGGTAATACGGAACAATATTTTATAATCATAACATGAAAAAAAATGTTTAATTTTTTTTTTTTATAAATACCTTAAAGATGGATAAAATCCGTTATGATAATCCCAAGTTTGAAAAAAAGTAACCACTTAAATTTTTCAGAAAAAAAAAATTTCTCGGAAACGGACGACACAGCCGCAGCGTAGCGCGGGCATACACCAACTAAACTCCGCTCGGCGTTCCGAGCGCGGAGAGCCGACAACCCCGCGGCCCGACGTACAATTATCGGCCGTACCCTTCGCACCCATTGGCTGCCGAGGGGATCGAACGCATCCCCACCACGTCGCCGGCCAATTGCGGACCTCCATTTGATTTAGACTCCGCCTTTCGTTCGTTTCGAGCGCGGCAGGCTGCGCGAGGAGGTCACGAAACTGGAAATGAATTTTGTTCGCGGCGCTGTCTCGTCGGGAGAACAAAAAAAGACCGCCGTTCGGAACTTTAGGGCCGAGGGGGAAAGCGAGCGCTGCGGGCCCGCTCTTTTTGTTCGGCCATAGAGAAGATTATATGTTATAAAAATAAACGCTCGCAGCGTTGTGTCGTTTTTTTTCTTCTCAAACATAATGTATTCGGAGCGGCTCGGCGGGAACAATGCACGTGGTCCTGTCCGTTAGAAAAAACGAAGCGAACTAAAAAGGCACGCCTATAAGGAATGTTTTTTGTGCCTCGTGATAATTTATCGTATTATCCCTTGGCATCTTAACGTGGTTCTTTTATTAAATTCAAGGCTCAGCATTCATGATATTTCTTAGAAGAAATATAGATAGATTTGCATAATTTGAAATAACTTTCAGACTGAGGATTTTGAAATCTCCGCATTCATTAAAACGGTTATGCGACAAACCACGATTTTAAATCATAACATGAGATTCAAGTTTTAAGATTCAACGAAAAAATCACAATTTGTAAAGAAGTGATATCAGCAGCATAACCAGCAGTTTTACCCTTATCTACTAGGTAGGAAGAGAGGATGGACCGCCACTTACGCCTATCCTGACATGCATTCCTAGCTTCCACATTCCACTTGTCATATATGCCCTTTGGTTGTGTATGCTTTTGAAATGACCGGATTTAAAATTTTGGTTTATCTGATGGCGCCACGTCTTTCTTCACCGTCCACGTCCTGCGTTGCCGTTCAATCTCGCCACATATCTGCTTTACCATTATTTATTCGTCCGTTCGTTCTACATGACCAAACCATCTCAGTGACCCTTTAATTTTATCTTAATTATATCTCGGATTTTCACTCTCGCGTGATTTCATCATTCTTAACCCTGTCATACCTACATTGATTTTACACAAATTCATCCAAGAGATCGCGTTTCAACCTTCTCTCGACATCTTTTTATATTCTTTCATTTCTTGTAAACATGCTTTCTCGAAACAAGAATCTTCTTCTACTTGATCAAGGCATTTTTCTACTAATTGTTATGTGGGTACATAGATATTTAGAGATAAATTAATTTTATACCCAAGTGTTCCTTCTTCCAGATTCTAGACAATTTTTGGTTGGCTAACATAGAAACATAGATGTTTATTTGAGTTTTTTTATTGACAATTTTAGTAGAACTGCATTTAAAATATTTTAATAAATAAATAACCCGCTCTCACACGATAGTCGGTCGCTAAGTATGTACCTACCTACTTAGTGAAAATGCTTAAACGGAAGTTTTCCATTTGTATTTTGTACTGTGGTGCTGTAAAGCTAGGGTTTCCTAGGACAGCGGTGCCCGTATTTCAACGGCCGTAGTGAACGGTGATGCAGTGGACAGCCGTCGTAGAGGTGACTAGAGTGTGGTTTTCTAGGAAAACGGTGTTATCAACACCATTTAACACCGTTTTCCTAGGAAACCACTCTCTAATCACTTTTACGATGGCTGTCCACTGCATCACCGTTTACTACGGCCGTTAAAATACGGGCACCGCTGTCCTAGGAAACCCTAGCTTTAGTAACTTTAGTCGTTAGTCGATACTAGGTCAAAACAAAATGACGATTATTTAACTCTTGTATTATGCCAGTGAGTACCTAGGTACATACTTCTTTAGACATGGGTGCGAATCCTGGAATTTATTTAGTGCTCGTTTAAATCGTTGTAAACCAAAACCAAAAAAGTCCAGATCTTGTCTTGAGTTAACAATACTACAAAGACGGGTCATTGGAGAATTAAGGTCATAGTTTGTTATATGCTGATCGATGAACAGTACTTCATTGTTTCTCAATCTACGAGTCGGAATATTGAATTTTACTTGTCCCAGTAATGATGGAACATCGATTATACCATTTAGTATGCCGAACATATATAGGGAGTCAATATTAGTTCTACGTTTTTGTAGACTAGAAATATTTAACATCGAATCTATTTCAGCATAAGAATAATTACCTCTCTCTAGTCCAAGCATCCACGCTATTTTTCGAAGCAAGCGATGTTGAACTGATTCAATGTGATTTATGCGATTGACATAGAATGGAGACCAGACCACGGAGGCATATTCTAGAAGAGGGCGAACAGTTGAGCTATAAAGAGTTTAGTTTAGTTTTTGGGAGTATACCACCTTTAAGGCAGTAGCGAGCGGTGATTTTTTAAATAGGTAATCTACAAAAAAATATCATTAATTTAAATGTACATTTAAGTACATCATATTTATTTATTTAATTTTGTTAGGGAAACCAACAGTTCTACGTACATATTTATATTAAACAAACAGATATATTGTATAAACTCAGAACCAATAACAGATTTCCACAAAGTGTACAAAGATAGTAAAGAAAATATAATACATATAAGTTTATACATATAAAAATCTTATTTTTATGTACATATTTTGAATAATCAAAGAACATACTTTTTTAGAAAGAGTAAGTTATTGTAAATTGAGCGGGATTAGGACAAGGATGCATGAAGAGAGGATAAGGAGGGGAAGGGAAATGTGCATATTTATCATTATAATGTCTACTAAGTTACATAATGTAGTTTTACTGTCAATTTTAAATTAAACAGATTGATGTTTGTGTAGTCTGTGTCTTTAAATTTTGTATTGTACACTGAAAAAAAGTCATCCGAAAAAAAAGCATTTTTAACATACGATGTTTTACTTATTGGTTAATGAAGCAAATGGTACCGTCGACAAATTCTGACTGGAACATGTAGATATTGTTATTAAACTAAGTAATTCTGCACAGTCAACTATTCCTGTCATAATTTTGTGAAGCGGTATAAGTACCTACCTAACGTAATTATAAATAGCATTCTTTCTCAAACAACAATTATTATTAACCACGCGATATACGTAGCTTTATTCCACACTATTTTAATACGGTACTTGTACACAACTTTATTAAAATATACCACAATGACATTCTGTGGATATTTCCATTATAATTAAAATGTCAACACTGATCACGGGCCGATTCCTTTTAAAATTTACACTCCCAAAACCGGCCACTTCGAACGCCACATGTCCTATGTGATACATAATATATCAACAATATTATATCAAAGAAAAAAAGTCCCTCGGAAATAATGCTCGAAATACTAGTTTCCAAATAGAGAATCTTCAAATAGTATTTGTAATCTGCAAGCTTGTTTTAGTACTTAACAACCGCGACTGGGTGCGAAATATAGAGAACTTTTTTGTACCGAGGAATAGGCTAAGGTGATCGGCTAGTTTCGTTGTTCATTGAGAACGGGCGCACATTATAGATATTTTTTTGTAGGAAGACACAGAAAACTGTGGTAGTGATTTATAATAAATAACGAGTCAAATTTATTGATAAACTGCGCATAGTCGCTTGTTTGGACGATTAGCTCCTGCAATAAGGTGATTCGATTTCATCACTAATATTTAAGTATAAGAACTAACACAGCAGCCTCCTATAACAAGCGTTTTGAGAAAGCGGTGGTGGACCTGGTTTCGACGAGAGCCTAACTCAAGTTGCCTCTTCTTTACATGTGCAGGCCCCGCTGCCGTCTTGGAAGGCCGTCAATTTTGATGTTTCGGCTTTACTCGGCGGAACTAAGGCATGCGGGATTGGCGTGAAAGGAGGCGAGAATGCTGGCTGGAGAAAGGGTCTCCCGGAGTCGGGTGATACTCAAATGCTCCACCTAGAAGCGGATGTAGATAAAGATGAAATATGAATTTCCACCTATAGGAAAAAGAGTCGGAAAACATAGGTGGTAAGTAATAAAATGGTGGACCGTAGGCGAGACAGATTTAAAAAAATAAATAAAAGAAAGGAAGTTAACTACTGTAGTTGGTGGTTCAGTTTTTATCAGGTCGTGGTAAATTTAATTTTAAAAAGTTGTTTATAAAAATTGTTGATTCCCCTTCGCCCTGCGGACATCCTAATCAATTTTCTGAACAAATGATTCGCATACAACGCGCAACGCTCGAAACGCCGCGCTGCAGCGAGACTTATTTTTGGAATCTCTAAGTTCAGTCATATCAGACCACCATTTCGAGAATTACACTGGCCACGTTTTCCAGAAGCTCAATCACAAATAACTATCGACGTGCTAATAAGCGACGTGATTACAATTTCTCACTATGGTTGTTTATCGTATTCGCGATCGCAATGGAACATACGTGAACACCTAATATTAAATGTCAAAATATTTACGTTTCGCGACGTAAAATCCTGCTGCGCAATCACATATTTGAATTTTACCGTTTTAAATATGGAAAATGTTCCAAAACTGCTATTTATTTATTTGTTATTTATCATGCTATTTATTGCATTTAGCCAGCGGTTGGCAAGCCAAATGTCAAGAAAAGCAGTCGCCATAGTAATTGTAATTTTATTTTCCCTTTTTTGGATTAGATACTCCTTAATGTTTTGCAAATGCAATACTATATTGTATTATTTTTTTATAGTAAACGCCGATTTTTCGCCAATGAACTGTATTTATTTATAGGGAAAAAAATAGGACTTTGCCTTTTTGTCTTTTTTTTCAATTGAATATTTGTATTTTTTAAACAATTTTTGAATATTTGTATCATTTAAACTATTTTTGCTTTTTAACTAAGCTTTTATACGAAAATCAATGAGCCAAAGATTGGTCTAAATTTCAAAATTCGAAATACTTTTAAAAAATAAATTAAATTTTATAAAGTGGCTAAATTGTGCAATTATTGGGGTTCGAACCGTCGCGTCAGTAAGGTCAAAATGAGTCACATCTTGCTAGAGGGTGTGATTATATTAAATGCTGCGAATGCCCAGTTGCATTCTACCGGCAACACTACTGACTAGTCCAACTCGTTAGCGTCCACGTCGCGAACCCCGGGCAATGGGATCACACTCATATCGGTGTGATGAAAACAAGAGGATGAAAAGCGAGTTTCTGGCGCCTCTAAACCAGAAACAACTAGCTAAGGGAAGGTAACCCTAACAGAAAAATCCACCAGAGAAGGCAAAGAACTGTCTGAACCACTCTGGTCATATTTTCCCATGAACTACTGTGGCGAGTACATCCAACAAACAGTTGTCCAGGCCTCGGAGTAGCGCACGACCTAATAAGGCACCGCAAGAAGAAGAAGAAATTGTGCAGTTTTCTTACTTTCTATGATACTACCGCCTTACATTATTTTTAAAATTGACTTCTGTTAAGAATCTTTTGAGTTTCAATTTTTATTGGTGGTACAAGGATGTGTACTCTGGCAAGAGCAAACGACTAAATGTAGGATTACACTGTTCTCGTGTGTCGTGTTGAGGTCTGGTCTGTCGTAATGGCGAGTTAAGGCATGATTACATTGTTGTGTCGTGTTATGGAGTGGTAAAGTGTGATGATAGGTTTTCAGTCGTTTTTATTGATCATTCATTGTGTTTGCTTTGCTTGCTTAACGTGCTTTTCGGAACTGTAAACAGTGACTCAATGCGTTAAGGAGACGTTTTTAGAAACACGTTGTTGTGGGGTGTTGTGACGCGCTATTACATCCCTTTATCACTCTAGCGCAAACATAAAAATCATTGGATCGGGACTGCATCGTGGCGCGCCACGAGAGACCACACTATAGCTCTGAAATAATTTTAACTAAATAAAATACATGGAAGTGGTACGCGCCAGATAGCTCCCCAACACACAACTCCACAACACAACATAACAATGAAACCGTGCCTCTTAAAGAATAATCTTTTACAAATGGACGTTTTAGATGCAGGTAGGCATTATTACCTATTATTATGGTTAATTTATATACCTCAATTTTTGTGAAAATCTACTCAAGGGCGCTGTAAAATAAGTATCTCAACACGTCTTGCAGCTGCCTAGTGCATGTACGGCTGAGATTCTAGTCCCTAGTTTCCATACATGATAAAAAAAAATACAGATAGAAGCACTTTACAACGCGTCCTCCTGCTACAGAGCACATGGACGGATGGAATTCTAAACCTTATTTACTCAATCAATCTGTCTTTGTAGTCAAACATTTTATTTACTGTTAGTAAATAATTGTAGACAAACACTTACTGACTTTTCTATGTCTACCGGTTTCGAGACGTACCCGTCTCTTCATCGGGACGTTAATTGAATAAACCTGCCAATCCCACTACAAACCTCTACCATAGTCGTAAGGTACACAAAAATATCACAATGGCACAAAAAAATTTTTTTTTCCAACTAGGTACCTACCTATAGGTCAGTGGCCAGCCGTGATTTATTTTATAGGTAATCTACAAAAAAATATCTTAATTTGTACTTACATAATATTTTTTAAATTTTTTTATTTGGGAAATCAACAGTTCTACATACATATTTTTAGTAAACAAACAGATATAGTGTATAAACTCAGAACTAATAACAGATTTCCACATAGTATACAAAGTTAGTAAAGAAAATATTACATATCAAATAAAAACATACAATTTATACATATTGTTATTAAGTTATTTAATTATTTTTTTTCTGTGGTTCTGTGAAAATCAACTCAAACAAGAATTATCATGAACCACGCGATATATGTAGCTTTATTCTATACTATTTCAATACAATACTTGTACAAAAGTTTATTAACAATTACCACAATGACTGTAAACACTGAGCACTGACCGATTCCTTTTGAAATGAGTAATGCCAAAAACGGCCACTGCGAACGCCAAATGTCCTATGTGATACTATATAATATGTCAACGGTATCCTATTAAAGAAAAATAGACCTTTGGAAATAATGTTCGAAATACTAGTTTCCAAATAGACAATCCTCAAACAATATTTGAAATTTGCTTGTTTTAGTACTTAAAAAGTTGACTTGGGTCAAATACGTAAAATATAGTGTACTTTTTTGTATGGAGGAATAAGCTAAGGTAAGGAAAGTTTCGTCGATCATAAAGAACGGGCTGGGCGATGGACGCACTTCATATATATTTTTATAAAATATAAGATATAAACGGTGATGGCGATTTATAATTAATAAATTTATCTTATTTATTTTCGCTTAAACGTATTTACTATAAAACATTATTATCGAAAGTCAAATATAATGGTTAGCTGTGTATAATAGCTTATTTTGACTAATCGCCCCTGGTATAGGTACCTAGGGGAGACCCAGGCAAAGCGAATGTACCAGGCAAAGCGAATGAATTGAATATTTCCGAAAATTACCTTTAGATTGCGGTAATAGTCTTACAATCGGTGTACCGCATCACTACTGACGCCATGACAGTGAATATTTGTCGTTTGACAGGAATGCACACGTCTTGTGATAATAATTCGTTTTTTTAGCATTTTCTTACGATAAACAAAGGTAAGGTATTTGTGATTATAATTATTTGGTTATATATCAGGTGAATATTAGTTTATTTCATCCAATGTTCATTTGTTACCTATGTGAAAAACTAGTTAGATTAGTTATGAAATACAGCAACCAAATTATATTTTTTAACAAAACGTTACTCGATACTGCCTTGGGCAAAGCGAATAGGGCAAAGCGGATGGACCATTCGCTTTGCCCGAGTGAATTACTTTTTGATTGATTATGTGGGTATTACGTCTTTACTAAATTTTTTTCGTTTTTATAGATGGTGTATACATACGAACGAAAAACATACCAGGCAAGTTGGACCGACTCAACGATGGCTAAATCAAAAAATATTTTAATCAAGAACTAAACATGTTTCAAAAGAATCATGCTTAATAAAATCACGCATAGTCAATTAATATGACATGGCAAAACATTTTGCAACTTATTTTTTAAACGGAGCATCTCCACAAAATGCAGCCAGTGGCTTTCAAAAACCAGGAATATGGCCTTACAATCGAAATACATTTAGTGACATTAATTATGCTCCTGCTACAGTGACAGATCGTCCTGTACAACATTTTGAATCGGTGAATTCTCAAGGACGCACATCTCCAACGAATCAACCATCGCATTCTGTGCCTATCATAGATAAAGCCTCCTTGCCTCCTGCTGAAATCACCAGTGAAATCTAAAAAACACCCTTCAAATCTACGCACTCATTATTAACGAAGATTAAGTCACCATTTGATATTAGACCAATGCCCAAATCAAATTTTAATTCGGCGCAGAGAAAAAAAAATGCCAAAAGTCGGAAGTTCTTACTTCTACTCCCATGAAAAATATACAAAAAGATAGAAATGAAGCCAAAATTCGAAAAAATAAAACAAATAAAATTATGAATAGAATAAAAGTTTGCCCATCTACCAGCGGACTAAAAGTAATAGCAAAATCAGATGAAAATAAACATTTTAAATGCCTAATTTGTGAGGAAAATTATGTTGAACCACTAACAGAGGATTGGATGCAATGCGGCCAGTGTAAAAGTTGGGCTCACGAATCATGCACCTCACATAGTGGATTTGGTTCTTACTTCTGCTACGATTGTGATTCCTTATTCTGACCTGTGGGTTTTGCATGTTAGTGTAATTAGTGTCCTGACGAAGAGGCGGATGTGTCTCGAAACCGGTGGCCTTACAAAAGTCGGTAGGTAAGTGGTTATATGGTTATAATTATTTATTGACATTAATTTAACATATTCTTGGAATGATCTTGAAATCATTAGATGAATTACACAAACAAACAAATCATCACGCCGTTTCTCTGTAAGGGTAAGCAGAGAGGATAGAAAACCACATCACTATATCTTTACATACAGATCTCGCTTCCTCTACATTTATACATCTTCTCATGCACGCGCGCCGATTATTCCGACTTTTAACATGTCCATCTTCAAGCATTTTGTTGGATTTGGTCATGCCATGTTTTTCTCAGTCTTCCTCTATTTCTGCAAACATTAACATTTGCATCGTAAATATTTTTAGCCGTTCTTTCACTGTCCATTCGTTCTACATGTCCAAACCAATGCAGAGCTCCTTTCTTGATTTTATCGATAATGCTTATCTCAGCCTTGCTTAATGTACGGATCTCAACATTTGTGCATCTATCGTACATAGTTTTACCAAACATTCTCCTGAGAGGTCGCATTTCGACAGCATTCAGCCTACTTTCATCCCTGTTGTTCTAAGTCTATTCTTCGCTCCCATTCATCATGTTCGGGACTAGGACTCCATTGTGAACTGCTAGTTTTGCCTCTTGCGACAAACATTTATTCGCCAAGGTTGATTTAAGTGCATCGTGCAGGTAGGATACATATGTTGTTGATAAATTTATAAAGCTATTCTAATCTATATAAAGCGTAGATATTATTATTTTTATGTTTGAAAGAAAACTCTATTTTGCAGTTTGATAATCATTTATATCCTATTTGGTTTGATAATCATTTATAGCTTACCCACCACATACCGCACACCGCATCTGAGGACATAAGTCTCCTTGGCGGTGCCCACATACACGGAAAATTTGCTCGTTGTCAAACGAGAAAAGCTGCCCGAAGGAGCTCTCTGAAATCTGGTAGTCTTAGCATCTTTGTGCTGAAAGAAAGTAATCCAGAAGTACATAATATGTAGTTCATTGGATTGAGAAGAGAGGGAAGTGAATTCTTCACTGACTGGGATTAAATTGATTGGCATGATCAATTCGCCGAAATGATTACAAAACTTTTTAAAAGCCTTGAAATTCTTTTTAGAAGCCACCAGATCTGTATATCCGACAGGACCTATAACAGGGCCACGGATAGTAGTGATAATCATTTATATCCCAAAATGGATGGCTTCAGCCAGACGACAGAATTTGATTCAGGATACGGCACTACCCGATGTAAGGAGTACCGTTTTACCCACCGTTAAACTACTGGGAGTCATCCTTAATTCTGACCTTTCTCTTGACGCTCAAATTAGTTGAACGATAAGTTCATGCTTTTACCAGCTGAGACAGATTAAATGCATACGCAAAAATTGGTCAGTTGATGCCGCCCGTCAATTAATAAATGCGTTTGTAGTGTCTAGAGTCGATTATTGTAATGATCTCCATGCAGGTCTATGAATGAATAAAATGACTCGCCTACAGTCTGTATTGAATGCCGCATCGAGACTTATTTTTGGAATCTCTAAGTTCAGTCATATCTCTCCACTACTTCAGGAATTGCACTGGCTACGTTTTCCCCAGAGGGTGGAATACAAACTCTGTTGGCTTATGTATAAGTCACTGCACAACTCTTCTTCAGAATATCAAAGGGAACTCTGCATTCCAGATGAACTAGCTGACAGACGTCTTACGCTTAGATCAGCTACATCTACGTCGAAAGAAAAAGTTATTATACCTCTACGCAAACAGCGCACTAAATTCAGCGAACGCGCATTTGCGGTCGCAGGCCCTACGGCATGGAATGCTCTCCCAGCAGAAGTCCGAAACTGTGAGAGTAAAGTGATGTTTCGGAAGAAACTTAAAACCCACTTGTTCTCTAAATCATTTGAATAAATTCTTAGCATGTGGTGAAAAAGTAATATGAAAAAGTACATTATTTTTCTTGAATTAAAAAGTTTAAATTAAATTTATATCCTTATATCATTACTTTGGAAAGCGCCCTTGGGGTATTATATTACGAAAATGGCGCTGTATAAGTTATCCATAATTATTATTATTCGATAAACAATGAAATAACAACTACTCTGGCTACTTTTTCCACAGAGGGTCGAATACAAACTCTGTTGGCTTATGTATAAGTCACTGCACAACTCTGCTCCGGAATATCTAAGGGAACTATGCATTCCAGATGAACTAGCTGACAGGCGTCTCACGCTTAGATCAGCTACGTCTACGGCGAGAGGAAAAATTATTATACCTCTACGCAAACAGCGCACTAAATTTAGTGAACGCGCATTTGCGGTCGCAGGCCCTATGGCATGAAATGCTCTCCCAACAGAGGTGCGAGGCTGTGAAAGTGAAGTGATGTTTCGGAAAAAAACTAAAGACCCACTTGTTCTCTAAATCATTTGAATAAATCCGTAGCATGTGACAACAAAATAAATTATTTTAATTAAATTACAAATTTAAAAGCTTCAATTAAATTAATTTAACAATAAAATCACTATGTAAAGCGCCCTTGAGGTATTTTATTACGAAAATGGCGCTATATAAGTTATCCATAATAATAATAATAATAATAAATAGAGGCTGTCCGTCCAATGACGTCAGCAACTTATTTATGAATAATAAGTCCACCATAGAACAGTATCGCGTATTTTATTGTCGGTTACATGGGTAGGTACGTATTTATGTTATCTACACAAATAATAAATAAAAATAAAACATTAATGAAAATGAATATATGTGGCAACGCCGCAATGAGTTGAGCGAATGCAAACGGCAACCGGCTTGGGCTAAAGGCCGGGTTAAGTTGGATATAAGTTGCCGCAATGCAATGGCGTCGCTAATAAATAATCATGATTGAAATCGTCTAGGTTGGTATTTGTGCAATTTCGCGGCGTCCTTACATAAATAAACAGATGAATGAACAACGTCCACTGAATATTTGAAATTGCAAAAACCTACATACGTCGAAAGCGTAGTATTAATTCATTTATTCGGTTTTGAAATTAGCCGGGTAGATTTTCCTCACTTCATATAAGTACCTACTAGTAGTTTGAGATTTTCACGACTCTTCAGATACACGATACCTAAAAGCTATAAAAAAACGTTTGTCCGGGTTTCTATGCCGCGCGTATTATTTTCTGTTCAAATGATGGACGCCAAGTGAAATGCTAAGGATAAAGGCCCACAAAAACAACCATTATATAGATACGTGGGAATTATTGCACAAGTCGGAGTTAATTGGTTTGATGCTATGCTATAGGTAATACCAGAAAGTACATTACTACACATACCCGAAACCGTTTAAAATATCGTGGGTCTTCCTATCGGTTTCACTTATACAAAAAAGCAAAAAAAAATTGTCAATAAACGAGTTACTGTTTTAAAATGTTCAATTTCGTATATCGCGATTATAATTAAATTTAACTCTGCTACTCTCACTTCCCCTCTCACTGTGAGTTTGGCAAATTATATGGAGGACCTTTGTCGGATATAGTCGTTCATCCTCATGACTATATTGCAAATGCAAATGCGAATGGTAGCAAAAACTGTATTTACTTTAATCACAATAGCCTATCTGTAGGAAGTACGTATCTATTCGGCTTTATTGTAGTGGTATCTACACATGGCCCCGTTTACAATAGTAAGTTAAAATTTATCTTAAATTTTATCTACAAGGTAAAATTAAGTTTTCTGTATGAAAATAAGAATATGCATACATTTTTTCTTCTAAACATGTTTAATTATAGGTTACCGACGAAGATGCATTCGACATTCATACCAATATATTCATTTTCGTACACAAATATCGGTTTTTCTTTACAAACAGTCGAAGATAGCTCTGTTAACTTTTCATTGTAATCGGGGCCAAATGAAAAAAACTATTCGCTTTCAGTCTGTATAACTTCGGGCCATTGCGTATTAGATACACTGGCTACGCTTTCCACCGAGGGTGGAACATAAACTCAGTTGGCTTATGTTAAATCACTGCACAACTGTGCTCTGGAATATCTAACTATACTATGGATTCCAGACTAACTATAGTCCTTAAAATATAGCTTGATTAGAATGACAGCTGTCAAACTAATTTCATTAGGGATGGGAAATTACTGATCACTGATCAAATTGATTTTATTACTTATTTCATGCAAACATGAAACTCTGTTTCCGAAAATTTACATAAAAAACGCAAAAACAAGCCTATTATAGTGTGTTTAACACAATTATTCACCAAAAAAGGAGATATTTATACTTTTTTCATGAACAAAATAAAATTAATTATTTTTTTATTCGATCAATTTACATTGATCAATTTGTCCCATCTGTAACTTTTTTGCAAAATGATGTAACCTTGTAAGAACGTCGTTAATAATTAGGTTTTTTTTAGTTTTCTTTTAGTTTTAAACCTGATTTTATACATTAATGTTGATTTATGTTTCAAGCATTGTATTAAAAAATAAATTAACACGCCACATACAAACGATTTTTCGTGTGTCAATATAAATAACTCCTTTGACGTTACTACAAAGTTATGTCGTCACTTTTTCTGACAACTGTCATTCTAATCATGTTACATTTTAAGGACTATAGCTTAGGTCAGCTAGGCATACTTATATGTCGATAGGAAAAGCAGCTCAGGGCCCTGATTACAATGAGAAGTTAACAGAGTTGTCTTCTACTGTCTATAAAGAAAAACCGATATTTGTGTACAAAAATAAGTATATATTTGCATGAACGTTTAAAGTATCTTCGTCGGTAACCTTTAATTAAACATGTTTAGAAGAAAAAAATGTATGCATATTCGGCTTTTCATGCAGAAAAAATCATTTTACTTTGTAGAAAAAAATTAAGATAAATGTTAACTTCACATTGTTATCGGGACCCAGGAGGCTTATTCTGTCTTTAATTTCGTTTCGTAAGTTCGTTCGTTCGTCATATACCCAACTCGCTCTAACGCAATCAAAGTCGTATTTCGCTCTAATTCCCTTTGATACGATACGAATGAATTTACGAAACGAATTAGTTACAGAATAAGGCAACAGTGCACTAAATTCAGTGAACATGCATTTGCGGTCGCAAGTCCTACGGCATGGAATGACGGAATGTTCTCCTAGCAGAAGTGCGAAACTGCAAGAGTGAAGTGATGTTTAAAAAAATGTAATCCACTTGTTTTCTAAAGCATTTGAAGTTATTCTTGGAATATTAAGCTAAGATAAATAAAATTAAATATTGCGTAGAATATTTTTTTAAATATGCTTTTGAGGTATTTACATTATGAAGTCAGAGATAACTCTGATAACTTTCCACTGTAATCGTGGCCCAGAGGCACTTGCTTATAAAAATAGGGTTTTCAATAGGCAAGTCAAATAATCCAAACTTAAGTATTTGTCCGTCTTGTGGTGAAGTGGTCCGTATGTTGAGCTACAGAGCCAGTAAATTTATCAAATCGAAAACCGTCGTCTAGGATTCTAGTTCTCAGCTGATTATCAGCATGCTCAAATAATTTTGCTGGTTATCTCTCTTGCATGGTCAACTCTCCCATACCTAACAGTGGCGAATGGTGATTTTATTTACAGGTCAGCAATAAAAAAAATCATATATTTGTACCTACATAGGAGGTACATAATATAATGTAAATAATATGCATTAAAAATTGATATTTTTCTGTGGTTCTGTGTGATACAACAACTCTCATCCATGAAATCAACTCAAACGATGTAACTTTTTGATATATTATATTATATAGATCTATTATTCATTACTTTAATATATAATTCATTAAAAAATAAATAAAAATACCACTTTGAATTCAGTCGATATCAGATATTCAATTGAAATGTCAACTGGCCGAATTGTTCTAGAAATTAAAAGTGCTAAAAACGGCCGCGTGGAGCGCTATATGTCCTGCAATATGACGCATGAAAGTAATTATGGTCTTATGTCAAAAGTACCATCTCAAAGAAAAATAGTCCTTTAGAAACAATGTTTGAAATACTGTTTTCCAAATCAAGAATCTTCTAATAATTTGTGTAATCTGCATGTTTAATCTAGGAGAAAAAACCCGCACTGGGGTTAATACGTTCAAAATATAGTATACTTATTTGTATGAAAAAATAAGCTGGAAAATCGGATAGTTTCTTGGTTCACCGCAGGAGCTGGGAGATCTTTATTAAAATTTATATTTATATTAGGATAAAAATACAAACGGTGGAAAAGATGTAAAATAAATGTGAATTATTTATTTGTTTTTCTGGAAATAAAGTTACAATAAAACATTTTTGTGGTTCGTCAAATATAATGGTAAGCTGCGCATAATCGCTTCTTTACACGGTTCGCCCCTGATACCTACCCTATATGTACTTACAAATTCCAGTACGTAATCGTCCGAAACTGTGAGTAAGTGATAAAAATGGGTTCTTGATACGCCTTCGGGACTCGCATCGATGACGTGATCGGTGACGACGCGCGCGGCAATAAACTGGGAATTTCTAAGCATTCCATTTAGTCGGAACTGGTGACAAGCGCACCTAACTAACTCGCATGCATTCCATAATATCTATGGCAACATTCACTTTACTTACGGAACAATTTTTTTCTGAAAATATCGTTTTTAAATGATTTTTCTATGCTTACATTAAGGTAAAATGGGCAAATATGGCCCTACGAGGAATACGCCGCTCTAACACGGTAAACAACTACAAATAACAACAAGTACAAATTTTAAAATTTGTACACGTATGGCGATAATCTTTAACATAAATTGTCGAAAGTTCATCTTAGATAATTTTTTGGGGTTTCGGTGTCACATTATCATACAAAAAGTACGTTTGTAAAAAAAACAAAATTAGGTAGGTATACTTTTTTACTGACCATTTTATAACTGTGTGTCATTTATAAACGACGCATCAATGAGGAGCTGCAGCCCTACGGGATATTGGATACAAAAAATGTTTTCTCGCGCGGGGTAAAAATCAAAGCATTAAATTGTATGGCAAAGTTTCTTGAAAATGTACGAAAAAAAAAAAAAACCCACAACTTTGAATGACGTCGCTGGTTCATATGAATTAACGAGAGCTATGGAAGATTTTTTTATATTTTTTATTTGAAAATTTATTTATAAACCCTTACGGATTATTACATTCATTTTACATAAAATAATATATACATTTTTCATTTATACTCTGTTGTTCAAAATAATATTTTTTACATCTTTTGAAAAGTTTGTCTGAGTCTTTTGTTTAGTTTAGTCTGGTAGTTTATTGTATAATTTCAGTCCCTGGTTCATTATTCTTGATTGTCCTTGTCTTGTTTTAGAAAGTTGTATATGGTATTTGTCTGATATTCTCGTATTATGTCCATGTTGACTACAATTTTTTACTAGTTTTAGTTCTTCGTCTACAATTACATTAGTGGCTAATTTATGGATAAATTTTAATGATTCTAGTTGAAAGAGTTCAGTTATATTTAATTGCTTAGTTTGTTTTAAAAGTTCTCAACTTGCAGTGAAATAGTAATAATAATAATAATAATAATTTTATTTTGTTGTCTTTGTAGTCTGTTTATGTCATTTTGATATCCTGCTCCCCATAATAGTTGCGTATAACATATTTTAGTTTTTACATAGGCTTCATACATTAGAATTTTTTCCGTTTTTGGAATAAAATTTTTGATTTTTAAAAAAAGACTCGATAATGTCGCCACTTTGCTAATTAAATTGTTGATATGAATTGTCCATGTTAATTGTCTGTCTATTGTTAGTCCTAAGTATTTGACATGTTCAATTTCAGTAAGTCGTTCATTATTTATGTAAGCATCTACTTTATTGTTATTATTGGAGCACATAGGGGAATTTGCTTATGTGTGCCCTACTTCAAAGTTTAAAGTTACTGTAATATTAGTATCATTTAGCCTCTTTGAAAATAAACAGAAACAATTAATACTAAACTAGGTACTACCAGAATACACACTACATAAACACCACATCACTCCATACACCTCACTCCACGCACTACATTTCATACTCACAACAATAAAAACACAATCACTAGTAAATTCACACAAAGCACAAATTCTTCTTACATCTTGTTGTACTGTTAGATAGTTGTTTCATATATTGTGTTGTGTACGTAATTGGTGCTGTGTTAGGTTTATTTTTTGTTCGTAATATTGTCTAGATTTATATTAACATAGCACTGTGTGCACAACATTAAATTTAAACAAATAAACAAATGACATTCTTTTCTAGTTTCAAAATGGATAATATTGCATTTTTTTTCATTAAGTGTAAGTAAGTTTGTGTTTGTCCATTTAGTCAACATAGTTAGGTCTTTGTTTATGTCATTGTTTGTTAATACGTCTGTTTGATTTTTATAGAATAGTCCAATGTCGTCGGCATACATAATAATTTTTCCCTTGAAATTGTACAGTGACAAATCATTAATGTATAAAATATATAATATTGGACCCAAAATGGATCCTTGGGGTACTCCAAAATTTACCGTTTGCAAAAGGCTTTTTTTTCATTTACATATGTATACTGCTTCCGATTTGCTAAGTATGATTTTAATAGTTTGATTGCCGTTTCTGGACCAATGGGAAGAACTGAATATGCGGAAATGAAGCTCTCATGTCACACGCGGGGTTATTTCAGAAATACAAAACTTTATAAAATTGTAGCGCTGATAATACGATGTATAAATATTGAAAATATTTTTTTGGCTTCGTTTAATAGTCTATTAACAAATAAAAAATATTTTAAAAACGCTGAACTTCTTCCTTTGGGATATATGCTCGAAACATTAATATAATTTATCATCAATATAACCTTGTTACCAAATTTATTAAGAAAATTCAAATAACTCAGAGCCTCGGTGTTCTTTTAAATAGTAAACTCAACTATATCGAACATGTCAGGCATATTACGGGTAATGCATTCAAAAGGTTAGGTTTTGTCACTAGCGTCACTAAAATGTTTTAAGATATAAATACCCTAAAAAAAATGTATTAAGCATTTGTTAGAAGTCGGCTTGAACATGCAACTTTAATCTGGTCCCCATACTATGAAAGTCACAAATATAAAATAGAAAAAGTCCAAAATAAATTATCAAAATGTCTATCATACAGAAATAATTACCAATTCAATAATCATAATGAAGCGAGAGTACATTTTAAAATAAACTCTTTGGAGAATAGACGACAATTTGCTGACTTGTTTCTATTTAAGATTTAAATGGCATTACTGATTGGCCCAACTTACTTAGTTTAATTATTTTCCATTTATCTTTTAAACGTACCTGTCACACCAAATTATTTGACTGCACCGATGTAAACACAAATGCATCAAAAAATTCATGCATACATAGAATTTGCAACTTGTATAATAATATTATTCCAGAATTTCCAGTACTAGACATAAGACAAATATACATAAAGACAATTTTAAGACATTTCCATCAAAATCCTGACAGACATAATGACGGACAACAAATTTACGACACTAGACAAAGTCAAAAGACAATACTTCTGCTCCCAAAGAAAAAAACAAATTACGGACAAAGGCATTATACTTTTCTGGCCCCTAAGCTGTACAACTTTTTAAGCAAGGACATATTGGCGAATGGATTGCTAAAAAGACTAGACTGGAAGCTGAAGAATATGTTTCATATATAAGAATATAATTTTAGTTTCTTGAAAATCCTTTTTCGTTTTATTGAGTATGTTTTATTTTTTTTTATTTCTTTTGAATTATTACACGATTCATGTGAAATTATGAACATGTATAAATAAATAATACACTGACACTCCGGAACGTGCCTGTGGGCCAGTGGAGTGGCTATATCCATAAATAAAAAAATATATATTTTGAATGTACCTACCTATTGTATAAACATTTTTGCTAACGATGTATTTGTATTTTATATTGGATTAAATAAATAAATAAATAAAATAAATAAATTATTGTAGCTAATGCGAGTGAAATATTCAACTTGAATAATCATAAATTCAAAAGGGAAATCAGCGACAGCATGCAGGCATTGTCGTCGTGGGTGACTAGTGATGAGTAAATACTTATTTTGTTTGAAATCTACAATGCATAAAAATTTCACTTATGGTTTTCCAAATTCTATTCTTGCGTAATGTAACTTTATTTATGACATATTACGTATAGGTATTGTGAATTGTAAGTTTGAATTCATTTTTAGTCTAGTATTAAGTATCTATTATATAATAACCGCATTATTGTGTATATGACTGTAGATTTCAATAAATCAATAAAAAAAAATAAAAAATACATATCTCAAGCAGTGTCGATCTTCTTTGCGACCGCTTGCTTTGACACCTTTGGTTTTTTAATTTAGTACATAATGTTTTTTATTGTTTTATGCGGTAGTACCCCTTAGAGGGATTGAGCAATATGCCGCGTGCGGAATATATAATATTTTGCACCGATAGGTGCCTTATTATGAATACAAATTTTTATGAGCTACCCAAATATTTTATTAATTTATTATTTTCGATTTTATGTGACCTGTTTGCATGAATCGTGCACAGGATTCGAAAACCCCTGCTACAATAGTTTGTCTTAATAATTTAATTTACTTTATTGTTTTTTTAATGAAATTTTCTAGGTAGGTACCTGCTTACATTTTTTTTTGTATTTGTATCACTTATGATTAAAAAATATTTTTTACTTTGATATTTGGTTTTGATACACTCATCATATAGGTGCTAAAATTACACAGGCGCGCGGTGGGCCCCCTGGGGGTTAGCACCTAGCTACAACGCTGGGTAATATAGCACTATTCTGTTTAAAATGATTATTGTTGTTAAGAGTGAAAAGAAAACCACGAACTAGAAAAGAGAGAGGTGGTATCACACAAGGTTAGAATAGGAAAGGCGTCAAAACAAACGAAATCAGGACTATTATTAATTAATTAATTAATTATGGATAACTTATATAGCGCCATTTTCGTAATAAAATACCTCAAGGGATTTAAGACTGATACAATCTAAATGGAGCGAAAGGTTTGTGATATATTTTTAAAGTCCGGTATCCCAATTACAGAATTCGCGGAGGTATATTTAAAAAAAAAACTTTATTTATTCCTCAATATTAATACTGTCCGGTTCAAAGCAACTACTATGGGGAACAGGAAATCAAAATGACATAAACAGACTACAAAGACAGCAAAATAAAATAGTAAAGTTAGAATATGACCTTCCCTATCTAACAGCAACTAAGAACTTTTTAAACAAACTAAGCAATAGGGTATTATCACGAACGATGAATTTACAAAATAATACACTCATCATTTAGAGATTCATTATTGAAATCGTTTTCACCTCATCAAAACTCTAGAAATTGATATTTTCATTCATAATTTTAATTTATAAAATCAAAGCTAATTGAAACGCTATATTATTTGGTTGGTACTAAAAATACGTCACACCACGTAATTATTTTTTTTGACATTGGTATCATTGTTTATGGCGTTATTATCCCCTCTCCTCGACACTTCCCGTCCGCCATTATTGAATGTAACTGAACTCTTTGAACTAGAATTCCTAAAATTTATTCATAAATTAGCCACTGATGTAATTGTAGACAAAGAACTAAAACTTGAACAAAATTATACTAAGCACGAACACAATACGAGAATATCAGAAAAATATCATAAACAACCTTCGAAAACGAGACAAGGACAGTCGAGACTGATAAACCATGGACTGAAATTATACAATAAACTATTAGACAAAACTAAGCAAAAGACTCAGACAACCTTTACAAAAGACGTTAAAAATATTATAATCGACAGTAGAATGTGAATTTCAAAAGTAAAAATATTTTGTTAAATGTACCCATGTAACCAATGTAATTATCAATGAAATTTAAAAATAAAAATAACATTAAAAAAAGTTATCACCGTCGGATTTACGCCAGCGTTTGTTTTCAATCCTAAAAGCATTATTGGAATTTCAGATCTGTCAGCGGTTCGGTCTTTATCTCTTCTATGGTCGCGAAACTGCCTCTTTTCATAGTCATATTCATCTTTGGGAACAGGAAAAAGTCGCGACGGGCCAAGTCCGTTGAATACGGCGGCTGCGGCATCATTGCAGTTTAACTTTTTTCAAGCGAACAAGCCGCGAGGCATGAGCGGGCGTCCGACATTTTTGTTTTAAAATAATCTTGAAAATTCGCCGATCACGCGAAAACGCATCTTACTAGTTCGTCTGTCGAAAACAACCGAGGGTCCAAAATGACCGAAAGGTGACAGATTAATTTTATGAATACGTGTATCTTTTATTTAGAGATCACATAAATACAATAGTAGCGTACAGACTTCTAGGATTTATCTTACGAATCTCCAAGCCATTCTCATCACCAAATACATTCAAACTTCTTTACTATACTTATGTGCGAAGTCAACTAGAATTCGCTTCATTAGTATGGTCCCCTTAATATAATGTATATATTAATCAAATTGAAAACATTCAAATGAAATTTATAAGGAGCCTGGAATATCGTTTTGGCAACATTGAAAATGATTACGGCGCATGTTTAAACAATTTTAATATAGAATCACTACAAAAAAGGCGCCTTACATATGATTTTTTTTTATTTTTTTTTTTTATTATATTGAAAACATATTATACATAATTATATACAATATTCCCAAGGAGTTTTTTTAAAAAAAACTCATTTAGGGACATACAGATAATAATTTTTTTAGAGACGTTTTTAAATTTTAAACTATAATATTATTTAACAAAAGCAGAAAAATTAAAATTATGATATACTACAAATTAAAAAGGGTATGAAAAATACTTGAAAATAACAGAATAAACAGAATACTAGGCATGGAAATAAATTCAAAATAATGTTTACATTATGCAATCTGGGAAAGAAAATTTAAAAAGTTTAAAAATTACATGGATGTATATATACATACTGAACTAGTACAAAATAAAATCATTTTTCTTTATTAACAAAATATGCGCACACCCAATACAGGTTAATTTTTTTTATCAAAAACGTTGAAAAAATTGAAATTATGCATACAAGCCAAAAAAGGTATATAAAAAGAAAAAAACACAAATAACATTTAAATAGTATTAAAAATTACATATACAAGCAAAAACGGTGAAATATTAAAAGGTATATGTTCAAGATGCGCATTCTCTATAAACTAACATTATTTATTCAAAGTACTTCTGGAAAAAATAATTCTTCAATTCGCACGTCCTGTTTCTATATTTTGAAATAGGTACTTTAAATTTTTGTGGCAATTTATTAAATTCCTTGAAACCTATGTATTGTAAAGATCTAGTACCAAACTTCGTAGACTTCACAGAATCAATATATATATTGTTTTTTGATCGAGTACTGAACCGATGGATGTCTCCAATGAAAGCTGGCTTTATGTTACTGTGCATTGAGTCGAGAGTAGTATTAATGATAGTGTCAGTTATCTCGAAATAGGAAAGCATGCTAAAAGGCATGATTTTTGTTTCAAAATAAATGTCCCTTACATGAGTATCATACGGTAGGTGAAACACATTTCTGATCGCTCTATTCTGAATAATCTGCACCTCAGAAATTTTGCTCTTAGTTGCAAAACCCCAAACACAGCATAGGTATGATAAATGCGAATGAACCATAGAAAAATAGATTGCTCGAAGCAGCGAAACTGGAAGCATTCTCTGAAATCTGTACAGTATTCCAGCTACAGGGACAATCTTTCCTTTCACGCGCTCAACATGTTCATTCCAAGTAAGCTGCGAGTCCACTAACAGTCCCAAGTACGTAGTGCTATTTTTTTTCTCCAGACGATCAACACCAATAAAGACATCAATAGATTCATTACTCTTGTTTCCAAATAGAAGGTAGTGAGTCTTTTTTGCATTCAAGCTCAATTTATTTAAACGCAGCCATTCCGCCAGATGTAAAACGTCACTTTCAACCATCTTCTGTAAATCTTGTTTGTTTTTAGTGTGATATAAAATAGTCGTATCATCTGCATAAAGCTGTATTCCTCCTTTGATGCCCCATTTTGTCACATCGTTGATGTATATAAGAAATAGCAACGGACCGAGTATAGACCCTTGAGGTACCCCGCAGGTGATTTTACCAGAATTGCTAAACTTACCTCCAACTTCTACCAAAGATGATCTGTTTGAAAGATAGTCTTTAAAAATTTCTAAACGTATTCCAGTTACACCAATATACTGAAGTTTTTTGATCAAAATGCTGTGGTCCACAGTGTCAAAAGCCTTTTTTAGGTCTATGAAAACACCAGCAGTATAATCACCTAATTAATTAATTTAATTTTTCTTTTCAAAATTCTCAATAATATAGTTGATTCGCCGAATCTTTTACAAAATTTTGGTTTCAGTTGTCCTCTTCGCTATACTAGATTAAATTCCCTTTTTTTATGTACCAACTTGTAAAAACAATTATACCTCTAATTCATTCATAAGACGTACCTGTAGAAATTATAACGGACTCAGTATTGATGTAGACATTTTTAACTGCACGTTGCATTTGTACAGAAAATTTCTTCATGGGGTCGATTATTTGGGATAGTTGCTGAATGTGCATCTTGAGTGGTTTATGCTATGTATATGTGCCGCATGTAATGTATATGTTTGTATATGTTTTATATGTGCGTTCATGTGTGTGCGTGGATGGCTCGGAGTGTACATTCGGTATTTTTATTTATTTTTATTTATTACCTCCATGGAAAACGCAAACGTCAACAATTATTCTTTTCTCACTTAAAATTCTTATTTATTTTTTTGTCACATTTAATGTTTATATCCTTTTAATTTATGAAAACTTAATTGGTCTTTTTATGTTAAAAAATTGTTGTTTTTAATACCTTTTTTGTATGACTGTATGTTTTCTGAATAAAATAAAATAAAAATAAAATAAAATAAAAAATAAAATCTATATAGGAAAAAATTGTCTCTTACTATTACGTATTGAAATTCGAAATTCAAATACCTATTCCGAATAATTTTTGCGGAGAAAGTCTTTACCCCGCCAAATTCTCTTACGATATAACAGCCACTCTTATAATAAATATTATAGTAGGTACCTACCTTGATTAATAATATGTATAATTAATTTAATTAATTAAGAATAATTTATAAAACAGAAATACCTACATGTATCTGATCATGATAAACGTAAATCTTGAATCATTCCAAATATTGCATTTCTTGTTTTATTTTCATAATAATTGTATAAAGGTATACATAATATTTCAATGAAGGGTATCAGAATAACTTTAGGTTATTGCGTCTCTACTACTCAAAGAACCACGCTAGACTTATTAAATGTTTAGACTCTTTTTGGGCTCAGAATTTGTTATTCAGATATTTTTGGGACTGTTTGATACAGATTCAGGGGAACAACAATCCCCCCTCAGCTAGCAGTCCTTTTTATAATTCGTTTTCAATAACGACAGCAGCTTCCCCAGTCTGTCAATTTAGATATGTTGATTTTGAATCCCTCCAATTTATTGACAATTTCAATAATATATTCTAATTCGAAAAAATAATGAGCGCCATTTTTGTGAAAAATTACAGGATGTTTTATATTGAATTTAAATTGTATCTTGATAAAAAGCAATAATATAACCCATTATTACTCTTAAGACCGCCAAAAAGATGGAAAGATAGTTAATTCTCTACATCCAAAAGAACGGTTCTTGCTCAAGAACATATCAATGATCCAGAACAATTAGAAGATGAAAAAGAAGCCTACATATTTATTTAAGTCCATAACAGTGGCGAATGGTGGTTTTACTTACAGGTAACCTATAAAAATAATATCATACATTCGTACCTACATAGAAGGTACATAATATAATGTAACTAATATATATTATAAATTGATATTTTTCTGTGAGATACAACAACTCCCATCCATGAAATCAACAATCGATAATATATCTATATAATATAATATTTCAGTGATATATTATATTATATATATATATATATTATCCATTACTTAAATACATAACTCTTCAAAAAATAAATAAAAAATAGCACTACGAATTCAGTCGATATTAGGTATTCAATTAAAATGTCAACTGGCCGAATTGTTCTAGGAATTAATAGTGCTAAAAACGGCCTCGTCGAGCGCCACATGTCCTCCAATATGACGCATGGAAGTAATTATAGTCTTATGTCAAAAGTACCATCTACAAAAAAATAGCCGTAAATAAATAATGTTTGATATACTGTTTTCCAAATTAAGAATCTTCAAATAATTTGTGTAATCGGCAAGTTTAATCTAGAAGAAAAAACCCGCACTGGGGTTAAGACATTTAAAATATAGTATACTTATTTGTATGAAAAAATAAGCTGGAATAATCGGCTGGTTTCTTGGCTCACCGCAGGCGCTGGGTGGGCTTTAATAATATTAATATTTATATTAGGATAAAAATACGAACAGTGGAAATGATTTAAAACACATTCTAATTATTTATTTGTTTTTCTGTAAATAAAGTTACAGTAAAACATTACTATGGTTAGTCAAATATAAAGAAGCTGCGCATAATCGCTTCTATACACGGTTCGTCCCTGGTACATAGTCACGTATATATATGTATATTCAAAGTAAGAAACAAAACGAACTAATAAATTGAATTCTTACTATAACCTACATGACGTGAGAACCCATTGCATTTTTAAATGTCATCCGTATCGGCTTGTTTTTTGTTTTCTAAGAACCTGTATTTACTTTTATTGTTATTTCTTCTTCCTAGTCGGCCCCTCATGACTGAGGATCGTCACCACCACGTTGTACTATCGAAACTACAGTCCTCCACTCGTCTCGGCACCCTGCATTTCTGAGAGCTGTCATAAAGGAACAGCCTGTGGCAGTTTTTATCTGGTCCGACCAGCGCATGGTAGACCTCTCTCGTTCTCTTCTTCCCCTGCGCTGTTACGCTGCCGACCACAACAAGCTTTTCCGGGCAATCTTCTTCTTCTGAGGCATATGGTCGAGAGTTTATCAGTCAGCTTCAGTTCCGGAAAAATTGAGGTTATCGTTATATTTTATTCATAATCGTGTAATTCAATGTAAGAATAATATTTATTCAAGAAGAATGCATACGCAATCTAAGATAGGTGCCATGCTGTTAACATTTCTTAGCTAAACGTATTCAAAATTGGTACGGAATAAATAATACATACTAATAAACATTTCGATTTGTTATTTTACATTATCTATTTTACAATGTCCATAAAGCTGATAAAATCAAAGATGCACGTTGCACATCTTACCTACAGTATGCCTATCGACATGAAAAAGGTCTGATTATTATGTATGTGTTTTAATTTTGACTTGTATGCGATTCATGGATCAACAAAACATCGATAGCATTTCATGCAATTGCTTCTTTTTGGCACTCCGATTTTAATTTTCATCGGTGTTTTATTTTATTTTATTCCGTTAAATTGATGTAACGGCTCCGGTTACGAGCAACTTGGCAGTTTAGTTTTGGATCGTCGTGGCGTCATTCAGAATTAATTCATCAAAAATACTCATTGCGTAGTGTCATTTTAATAAAAAATATGTTTGACGTGACGGCGGCCTTAAAAGTACTATATTTTCTAAATAATTGTACACTTACAGCGCTCATCATTAATCTCTTTATCTTGTTTCATTGTTTATCTATGGGTAACATGAACATATTGTTTGGTAAAGAAAAATAAACTTATGTGTGCAGTTTTGATCAGTTTTTTTCATGTATCAGTGTTTTTGCGAGGGTAAAACACGAACAATATATTTGTACCTCAGAGGCAGACGGATGCAAATCCAGAATTTGATGAAATGACATTTCGATTTTCGTATCCAGTTTATGATCATATCCATTGATTAAAAAAAAACGTAAGTCTTATAACGAAATATCCTATATATTGATATACTGAGAATACAAATTAATGCAATAAATTATTAGAAATCACTTAGAATAAGAAGATTCTTTAGACTCTTGTTGAACATTTGACGTTTGGATTTGCATCCGTCTGCCTCTGAGGTACAGATATGTCAGCGGTAGGCAAAGCATTGCCTACCTACTTACGCTTTGAATAGGAACCCGGATTAGGAAAATCTGATATTATTTCTGCCTATCTACAATAATTATAAGATTCGAAGCAAAGAAATGGGAAGTGATTGAAAATATTGATAACAACGTTAGAATTCGGATATTTCAGTATAGAAAATGGCCGAATAGGGCATCATTGAAAATATTTTTTTTAAATGATTTTTTTTCCATTTTTCTCCTTCGAAACTGTACAATGCATCTGGCTACATAAAAAGCTGCCACCCCCTTAATTACAATGGAAATTTAACAGAGTTATCTTTAATTGTCTATAAAATAAAAATAAAAATGCCGTACGAAAAATTTAATATTCATAAAACTATTTTTTAAAACATCTTCAGTCACAGCTTGTTGACAAAGATACTTATTTTTTTTTATACAAATATACACATTTTCGTGCAAAAAAATCGATTTTCCTTAATAGACAATAGAAGATCCAAACTCCCCTTTTTTTTAAGTTTCAGAAAAAAAAATTGTCTCGGCAAGTGTTCATATCATGTTTGTATACCTACCGTACGTCCGAAGACCGCAGATAAAACTAGGCTCTTTTTTAATTTTTTGGATGGTCCTAGCTCTTATTTGACAATTTATCAAAAAACTGAGCGGCGGGGACCCGCCAATGATGGATATCTATCTTCTTCTCTTCTTTTCCACATCCGTTCCTAAGTGGAGCATGTGGACATCACCAGTTGCCTCCGGGAGACCTTATCGCCAGCCAGCACTCTCGCCTCCTTCCGCGTCAATCCAGCGCCCCTCAGTTCCGCCGAATAAAGTCGTAGTCGGATATCTGTAGTAGGTAAAAAATCATTACTTTAGTGTCATTTTTCAGGGAGTAAATTCGGGAATACGTTTGTACGTTGTAAGAAAAGAAAAGTGTCCTTGGAGGTGCCAAGATACAAAGAAAATTACTCGATTCCGAACGAGAAAAGCTTCCCGAAGAAGCTATTTACAATCTGGTGGTTTTAGCATCTTTATGTTGAAAGAATGTAATCCTGGAGTTCATAATATATACCTGATTCATTGGATTGAGGAAAAGAGGGAAGTGAATATTTCACTAACAGCACGAGCGACCGTGGACATTCTGAAGCTAGCGTTTTACGGCTGCTTCTGGTTTTGGCGATATGCTCTGGTCCACAAGATCGTCCGGTTTGTTTTGAAGCCACTGGTCTAAACAAATGTCATGGAAAATGCTACGAAACGAGCCCGAATATGCATCAACTCTGGCACCGGTCACTAACCTATATTAGTTTCTGACTTACGAATTCAAGAAGAAATGTTGTAAGATTTTCTAGGAGGTTAAACCAAATTCCAAAATGGGACACGTTTTACATTCAACTGCCAATTTGACTAGCCGAACGCCAACTTTATGTTGGTATAGCCACAATTTTTTCCTCGATAGAAATTAGACAATAATGTACATCACAAGTTCGCTCATGTGTCAAAACATTTACAAAGACGGGCTTAAAATCAACGAAGACGTTGAAGAAATAGAAATATGTCGAGTTTAACCTTTTAATCAAAAGCAGTACCTACTTATATCCAAACAAACAAACCATCACGCCGATTCCCCGTAGGTGTAGGCAGTGAAGATAGAACGCCATGTAACTTTGTCCTTGCATACATACTTCGCTTCCTCTTCACTATCGCCTTTTGTACCCGCGCCAATCATTCCGCCTTTTGACATGTCCATTCAAGTATTCGTTAGATTTGGTCATTTGATTCATTAACTGTCGCATCGTTAATCCTTAGAGCCGTTTTTCGCCATCCATTCGCTTTTACATGTTCAAACCAAACCTACGCAGAACTCCTTTCTTGGTTTTGTCGATAATTCTTATCCCAGCTTTGGATAGTGTACGTATTTCGGCTTTTCGACACGTAGGTATCGTACCTAGTTTTATCAAACATTCGCCCGAGAGATCGCATTGGACAGCATTCTGCCTACTTTCATCCTCGTTTTTCCAATTTCATACTTTGTTGCTATACTTTCCTCCACTGTGACTTCATTGTGAACGACTAATTTCGCCTCCCGCGACAAACATTTACGTATTTTTGCACAAAATAATGTATAACGTCAAGCCAACCTTTCATTTTATTGAATCGTGAGCTTTTGAATGCTATTTTTATGGTAAAATTAGCACATTGGTGTACTCATAATGTCACAGCTCCGTGAGAAAGTCCCATTAACCATGTAGGTATTAAGGCAGCATCAAAATTTTCTTTTGTACGTCACTCGGGTACTTCATTACTTGTAGGTAATAGCCGTAATTATAGGTTATGTTCCGCTCACTCGTTTGTAATTCGAACGTGCGGTCCCGCCAAGTGACGCGCGGCGTTGCCAAGTCTCTGTTTTCATTTCCCCAGCGCACGAACTCCTATACAGAAAAGTCAGTACATACCTACACAGCATTATTATAGACACGCGCGCATTGGCCGACCCTCGTTCGGAAACGAGAACAAAAGCAACAAGGCGTTTTATAAAAGAATACCATTTTGAAGGTTCGTGTTTTTTTCAATACACCGTAAAACTTTGTACTTTTTTACAACGTATTCATATTGTGCGCGGTTAGTTGAATTTTAGGAACAAGCCGCATTGGAGTAATAGCGGTGTAGCGGCGTTCGATACGAAACAGAAGCGCTCAAAGGCCGGATTAAGTTGGAAAACGCGTGGGTTAATTTCAAACGGATTGGTTTTTTTCCATTCCCGCGTTTCGTTGCGTTGTTGCGCGAGTTTTGTTTGTTGCTAAAATGGCTGAAAATGATTTATGGCCTTAGCAGAAGGTTGGTTCGACAACGAATGAATTGTTTTATTGGATGCTATTTGTAAATGGATGTTCAAGCTTATTTTAACACGTGTATCATTTATGCTTATGTACTAAACGACCCATGTACCATTATTACATACATAATATAGGTAGGTAGGTAGGTACCTAATATTACATTACTTTTGTTGTCCCTAGGTAGGTAAAACTTGGTACTTACTTACGTTAGATGGGAATTATTTAAAAGGGTCAAATGTTTTCTCGGCCTTAGACTTGACTTGGCGTGAATTGATTTGGTAAGAAATAAACTAATTAGAGAACAGACGCAGCAACCTCCGGTGACAACAGTTTTGCACTGCATTTTTGTTCATTTTACGATTTATATTAGATTATGTTCCTTGTGTCTGCATCAATTTTATTAACAGTACACTTATGCGACTTTTCAAAACATAAATAAACAACTTTGATCCTATTAAACATTGTTTATCATTCATTGAGTCGTAAAATTACGAGGCATATCCAGAAAGCAAGAGTACTCAATTTTTGTATTTAAAAAAAAATATTAAAAAAAAAACATTACAGTACATTGTTTTTATTTGAATTACTTTTTTTTCGACGTAGTCGCCTTCCCGTTTTATGCAGGTTGTAAGTCATGGCACAAGCTTTTTGATGCCCTCCTCATAGAACTCTCCCGCCCTCTTTTTCGCTCACTTCAAGACCTCCTCATCGGTTAGATTTTTTCCACCCATGTGAGTCTTCAGGAAGGTGAAAAGATGAAAATCTGAAGGCGCTAAGTCGGGGGAGTATGCAGGGTGGTTCAAAATGTCCTAACCAAACCAGTTCAAACTTTGCAAAAATTTCAGCCGTAGTTTTTCCTTCCGCGAGAAGGAACTTTATGACAGCGCGCACCTCGCACTTGCGAGATTTCTCATTGAAATCTTTCACAGAAACGAACACTACGCAAGTTTTGGTCCTAACGAGGGTCGCAGGTGCTCGTTGTGTTCAGGAGACCTCCCCCCCACTACCAATCAGTGTTACCAACTTTTGGGGAAATAAATCAAAGCACGAGAGCCAAACAGTACTCCTACTTTCTGGATATGCCTCGAAGTACAAGTTAGTTCTAGTTTTCTGTCTCATTTGTGTCCCATCTTTAATGGTTCAAGTTGTATATCTGGAATATTTCTATTACTTGTACAAATTACTCGAATGTGGTAACACAGATGAAATGATTTGCAAATAATAACCCATTTCGCAAAATATAAGTTATGTAGCCATAATGTAGTTCATAATAACGTTTTTTTGGTTTCCTGAAAAGTTACACTTTTGCAGTTATGTCCGCCTATCAAAGAAATATCTACTGCAGATTCCTCCTAGGAGCTTTGACCAAGCTTGCTTACGTTACGAGGTCCAGGTTCTCGATCTCCGGGACGTCTGCTGTTCGCCGGTAGTTTATATCGGAACCTGACTTCGGAGGAGGCACAAGAGTAAACTGTTTGTGGACTCAAGTGCTCCAACCTCCAACCGAGGAGCGGACATGGAATTATGGTGACCCACGTGAATTTCGTCAATGTCATTAAGCATTAATGTACACGAAATGCGAAGGTGTCGAGGAAAATCAGAGAAAAATGGTTTTTCAAAATATTCTGCCTGCGCGCATACGGATTGATGTCGGTTGTCATTGTCGCAAATTTAAAAAACTACCCACCCCTTCCCATTATGAATTTAGTCTTTGACGAACGAAGTTGCAATTACTCTTCATAAATCCTGGGTCAGGAGCATATTAGAGTTTATTTATAAAATATCGTCGGGTTTCTGGCACAAGTTGGTAACTACTGTTAATTGATACCGACGACTCTGTCAGATTTAAAATTTACACTAAAAATGTATTTTGTAACTTAGTAGACATAATATAAATAAATATGTACATCTCCCCTCCCCTTCTTATCCTCTCTTCAAGCATTTTTGTCCTTATCCCGCCCAATTTACAGTAACTTAATGTTCTTAAAATAAATATTTAAAAAATCTTTGATTATTGAGTACATGAAAATAACATTTTTATATGTATAAATTGTAAGTATTTATTTGATATGTAATATATTTTCTTTACTAACTTTGTATACTATGTGGAAATCTGTTATTAGTTCTGAGTTTATACACTATATCTGTTTGTTTACTAAAAATATATATGTAGAACGGTTGATTTCCCAAATAAAATAAAATAAAATAAATAAATAAATGTATAATTACCAATTTGTGCCAGAAACCGGACGATATGGTGTCCCATCTACGATATCCACAAAAAGCGAATTGAATCCGTGTAACGTAAACTTTTAAGAATTTCGAAGAAACTTCGATAGACTGGAATAATTTTATATTTTTAGCCTGAAATTCAGGAGAACTTTAGCTTCATTAATAGTATTTATTCGTTTATTTATATTTCTTTTTTTATACAAATACATATATATCAAAAAAATATTAATAACGTATCCCTAACTCTATGAGACCAAGAGCCCTGTGTACAGTTGGGATACAACATAATGGAAAGTGGAAGCATGCACATGATTAAATAACAGCAAATTTAAAAATTAAAAATAATTAGATACATTGTCATAAACATATATTTTAATAAACATCTGGACAACACGCTTAATAGTATATAAATCTATGCAATATCTCGCAGCAGTCTCCTGCAATAGTCCCTTCCCTTAGACAAAATCCAAACTTGTACCTGCACCTGCACATCTCCTGAACATGGATTTCGTTTTGGAGAACTTAATATATTCATTCAGGACCCTGAACACTCCTGGGGCCACAAAACAAAAATTTCTCCGAGCAAAGTCGTACGTGTTTTTGGTATTAAATAATTCAAACTGCAGGAAAACCTCGTAGGAGCTATCTGTTGGAATCTCCTCTAGCCCAGTAACTTCATGAATTGAAACAATGTCTCCGATGGGAAAGTGGGGGGACATTGAAGCATCAGTCTAAGAATTAAATTTTATACATTTATTAGGGGGTTCATAATATAAAATAAAATTTTATTCAGTAAGATGGATACTCAAGATTTTGTATCTCAAATTAACATCAATGTTCCACATCGCACCACTCGTACTAATACTTTATTTGCTGTGGGAAATTACAGAGCCAACACTGGATTCTTTTCACCAATCCCAAGAATGCTTAGGCTCTACAATGAAGTGTCCAACTGACAGCTCGGTTGACGTATTCCAACAGCAAAAAGAGTTGCACAAAAGATAAATAACTGGCTCGCTTTTTGAAATATGAAACTTACCGACAGGGCATAATTAATTCTTTGTATATTTTTTCTTATACTATGTTGTTTAGAATATGTAACTTATTTATTTATTTAACTTTTTGTACATAATGTTATTTGTACATTGGCGGGCTTATTGCCAAATGGCAATTTCTTCCAACCAACCAATAAAATAAAAGTTTTATTTTTATAATTCAAGTTACAGAACATATTCAATAGAAAAAAAAAATAAAAAGATTAAAAAGTGAACAATATATAAAAATAGAAATAAACGTATTTGTTTGTAAATTACCTTAAATTACCTTATGCTGTTTTGAACGTGTTCACCCACTTACGCTAGCGCAGCGGTGTGTCTTGAAAATCGCGATGGCGCTATTATAGTGTTAAGTGTTTGGATCCGATCCAAGGGAAAGTGTTGATAAGTCTCAATCCTAGTGTAGCCCATCTTCCCTAATCGCATTTGTAAGTAGCAATTGACACCGATAAGGTTGACGCCAGGATCAACGCCACCGCAAATCGCATCGAATGGCGTTAATTAAAATCTAGTAAAAAACAGACCGAGAACAAACAGAGAAAAAGAAATATTTGCGTTCTTATGATTTACCCAAATATTTAATTTTGAGGGCCATTTTCAACGAGTTGTAAATAACTCACTATTAGAAAATGGAATCAAGTTGGGATAGAGTGGGATTCAAACAACGGACCTTCGGTCCGTGGGTCCGAGACACTAGCCACAGGACCACAACCCGATTTCACTTTATACCCACCTTACCTATTTTATCTATATCTTACTATTATCACATAAGCTGCTAGGTTTTGCGCCTGGGCCTCAATTATGAACGCTATCTTAATCTTAACATATCGAGACGGAATACTTAATTTATGTACTATCTGTATCTTCCTCGGTATGTTCTACCTACTTATCATATCGACATCATATGATCGAAACGAACCAACGAATGACCGCAAAAATTAGTCCACGTTCCTTACTTCATTAACATTTAAAATAGTTCTCATTTATATTTTATACAGGCTTCTGTGATAGAAAGTGCCCATTTTAAAGCGATTATAAACTCCAATGAATCCCAATTCAAGCAAAAAATGATCGCTTGAACATGATTTTTAAAAGACTTTTGACACTTGCCAAGACGATATGCTTAACGATCGTCTGAATTTATTTACTGAGGTGGTACTGAGCGATTACAAGGCCGACTCTCGATACGTTCTCTCAGAAAATAGTAAAACAGATGGAAAAAAAATTATAACTAAATATTTTTTTTTACATTAGTAACTTTCTAACGCCTAGATACTTTTATATGTTAATAGGACAGAACATAGCGACATTATTTGATTTTATTTGGAAACTGACTAGTCTGGATATGGAGGCAAGTTGATGGAGAATAAAAGAAAGAAGAAGAAACGGAGGATTGCTGTTGAGATTTATTTTTATTCAACTGCCACAGAACAGAGAATACTCATCAGGAGTGGTGTTCTGAATCTTCTATACCCCCTAGAGAGTGGTTAATTTGGGGACTTTTATTTTTAAATGCGACGACAGTTTACTTCATAAAATGGCAATGTCAAATGATGTATAAAACTGTTTAAAAAAGAGGAATAAAACGAATACGGTTCGGTCAATTAAACCCAATTAAGTGTTTTGGGTAATGCTTAAGGTCGCAATTTTGTTTTCACAGTTGAAAATTTTCATATTTAGTTGCACGTGTTCGTATTTGTTTAATCATCAGTGTGGCCATAAACGAAGCAAAGTTTAGGTGCATGCAAAAAATAAAAATTCCCAAATTAACCGCTCTCTAGGGGATAGAGAAGATTCAGAATACCACCACCGGTAACGCGGGGTCACTGATCGTTCCTGTGCGACCTACAGGTCATTGGGTAAGAACGCCAGTAGATATCACCGCTATGAACTACGCTGAAACAATATTGGGAAGACACCGTGACAGTTTGATTAGCCGATTTTGTTGTGTAAAAGAATTCTCTTTGTTTGAGTTTATTGTTTTATTGCTGAAGTCGTTAGAGCATAGAACTCAGAATCCGCAAAGGAGTAACGGTGCGTGTGGGCTTATTTCCTATGCACTTTTTGCCCTAGATATAAATATTGTGGAAAGTATCCATTCGCCAAATACTTACGTATATACGAAAAGCCTAGTATCGAATTTGTTTGTTTACGAACGTGTTTGTTTACGTATATTTGGATGTAGAGAAACCTACACAAAATATTTGGAATATTTTTGTTTATTTTATCCATTTTTTAATATCCTTCGGAAACTTCGAATTGTGTCGACATTATTTATTTATTTTATTTTTGCACCACAACAGGAGGCTCAATTACAATAATAAATTACATCACAGAACACCTAGGCTTGAGAAAAATCACATTTAATTTTTTGTGTTTTCAAGTGTTTTGACCACTTCACCACGGAGGCCGCCAACTGGATAGGTACTTATATATACGCGTTTTTAAAATTGATTTTGTAATTAAATCATGTATGTAGGTTCGACCGACTGTTTTTTTAATGTTTTAACATATGCTGTAAGATACCACCTACCACTTAAAAAAGATAAGGTAATATGGAAAAGAAGATAAATCTGTTAATTTTAATAACAAATAACTATTCTTGAACTCTTGTGAGGCTGTAACGTCACACTGGTCTACATACGATACAAGACTTGATAAATCTCTCTTATTTTTTTTAATGATGAATTTACGTTTTTTTCTTATCTTCAAATGGACATTTTCACATCGGATTTGGAAAGCAATATTTGTATCGCTATTCTTAATACAAAAAATATTTATATTTGCTACGCGAATAACGAATGTGACGCCAATACAGCGAAAAATCTGTGTAAGAGAGAACACAGAGATATAATTCATAACACGGAAGACAGAGACTCTATTCTGATCTATGGCCGGTGTTTGTGTGAGGTTCAGACGGTTATTGACAGAGTTGGGGGACGCACGCATGTAAGATGACCGACGTATTCATAATTTAAAATTTATTTTGCTACAACAGAGCTAAATTATGTATATAAAAAAATATGGAAAAGAAATTATTAAACTGTATGTCTCCATGTTTTTTTTTTATATATCTGAATTTTAGAATATTCCGCATTTTGCTTGTGATAACACGATGTTACATCTCCGCGCGCAAAGGAATTATTTACCACAGTCTTTTAAAGTTAAGTACCATCAAAGAAAAAAATTAACTACTGGCTCCAATGATTTAAACCAAAGTTTTTCCGTTTGCCTATCAGACGCCGGCGGTGTATTGAATAATGTAAGCAGGAATTATAATAATAACTAACTAAAATAAGAGTGTCGGTGGATGTAGGAAACGAGAAAGTTAGAAAATGAATTGGCATAACTAAATTCGAGAAATATTCGAATACGGGCATGTCAAAAATCGCAATAATCGAAGCAAATCGGTGAGAAGATTAACGAATATTGAGGAAGCAAGCCAGGGTCGGTATTCTGTAGGTAAAGACATAGTTGTGTGGCGTTTTATCCATTCTTTATGGTGAAATGACGCCATGATTTGTTTGTTTACTATTGTGACATAAACTAAAACGAACAGGTACTTTTCCGGGAATAAACCCGAATTTATTAGGCTTTTTTATTTCGGTTATACCAATAGAACGCACGGACGCAGATTTTTTTCTTTTTTTTTTCGAGAATTAATGGTACAAGTACCTTTTACATTTACAGTGGAGTATATACAGTAACAACTTTTTCAATGCTTACTTACAAAGAACATAATTAAAATATTGATTCCACACTAAAATGTTTTACAAGTAATTGTTTATAAGCTGGAAATTTCAATAAAAATATGTCACCTAAATCCGAATGTTTATTACCCAGCGCATGTAGACGATTCAGATTCGATTTAAATTTGTTTAAAAATATAAATCAAATCTTTAGCATCGTGGTAGTTTTATTAGGACTAACAATAGACAGACAATTGACATGGACAATTCGTATCAACAATTTAATTAGCAAAGTGGCGACTTTATCGAGTCTTTTTTTAAAATTAAAAACTTTGTTCCAATAAAGGAAGAAAAAAAATGGATGAAGCCTATGTAAAAATAAAAATATGTTAAATGCAACTACTTTGGGGAACAGGAAATCAAAATGACATAAACAGACTACAAAGACAGCAAAATAAAATATTGAAGTTAGTATATGACATACCCCATCTAAAAGCAAATAAAGAACTTTTTAAACAAACTAAACAATTAAATGTAACTTAACTCTTTTAACTAGAATCCTTATTTTTTAATTTATTCATAAATTAGCCAGTGATGTAATTGTTGACGAATTGTAAGTATTATAGCTTAAAAAAAACTGTAGTAAACATGAACACAATACGAGAATATCAGAAAAATATCATATACAACCTTTCAAAACGAGGAAAGGACAATCGAGACTAATAAACCATGGACTGAAATTATACAATAAACTACCAGACAAAACTAAACGAAAGACCCAGACAACCTTTACAAAAGATGTTAAAATATTATTATTGAAAGTAGAATGTGAATTTTAAAAGTAAAATATTTTGTTAAATATGTGTAGCCCGCAAGGGTTTATCAATGAAAAAATTTAATAAAAAAAAATACTTGAATAAACTTGTTAAAATAAATAATGGGATCTACCCAGTTTGGGATAAAATCATTTTTGAGGCGCCAATAAAAAGATAAAATATAATTAACGAGACACTTTACGATATGACTGTTTAAATACACACCTACTACCTCTAATTTATACAGTGCACTTATACATAAAGTGAGTCAAGAGTCGAGAGGAGTCCGCACAGCAGCGCAGACTTTAGTCTCAAACGGCCTTCGGTCCAATTAAGGATGCTGAGTGTTTTCAGGTTTTGAAGGCATGTTATTTAAGTTGAGAGATTTAATCTCTCAGATACATTTCCAAGTTTCTCGTGTCACCGACGTCCGTAAAGATCAACAAGCGATAAAACAACGACACCCGCCGTATTTGCTCTAAGGGGGTAATTGATTATTATTCAATTAATTTCATGCCTTCATCGATGGGCGGTTTCATATTAATTGAGACTAAAAAAATAATGTGTTAATTAGGATGTATCGCAGGATCGTGATGTTTTTATTTTCTCGGGGCTCCCATTGACAAAATATTTGGGAATCTACATAGATTCACAGCTCTCATGGATTCACCATTTTGATTATGTTAAATCTAAAATCTCTTCAATCACTGGTATAATGCATAGGTTTAGGGGAGTTCTTCCGATCTCACTTCGCCGCGCAGTGTACTTTTCAATGATACACTTCTTCTTCTTTCTGTGCCATATCAGGTCTCCCCGACGTTGGCGATCACTCTAGAGTAGGCATTCCGGTCCTGCGCCAACTGGAACAGCGCCTCGACCCCACGCACTCCCGTCCAGTCGCGGATGTTTCTCAGCCAGGACATCTATCGCCTTCCAACCCCACGCTTTCCCTCGATCTTTCCCATCATAATAAGCTGTAGAAGCGTATATTTGCTTCCGCGCATAATATGGCCCAGATATGCGAGTTTTCTCTGTTTTATTGAGGACAGTAGTTCTTTTTCGGCACTGGCTCGTCTCAACACCTCCACGTTGGTCACTAAATCTGTCCACGGGATTTTCAGCATTCTCCGGTGAAGCCACATTTCAAAAGCCTCTAATCGGTTCATGGAGTTCACCTTGAGAGTCCATGTTTCAACCCCGTAGAGCAGTATTGACCACACATAGCACTTGACCATCCTCTGTCTCAGTTTTAAATTAAGGCTATCACTGCAGAAGAATGATTTCATGCCATTGAATGCTGATCGTGCTATTTCTATTCTGCATCTAATTTCCTTATCCGGATCCAGATCAGAAGTGATTTGACTGCCGAGGTATTTAAAGTTAGTCACTCTCTCTATTGTTTGACCATTTATTCGCAATACAGCATTATTGTGAGGGTTTCGGCTAAACACTATCATCTTTGTTTTGGCCACATTGATGACACTCTAATATGGTATATTTGTCGTGCATCTGGGGATTTGCCACAAAAAAGTGTGTATCAGAAATACAAGTAATACAAAATAGAGCTATAAGAAACATATACGGTATACCAATGGAAACGCATGTCAAAGACATTTACAAACTTACTGACATTCTCCCATTTTTGGTCATACCGTATTATGAGATTGCAAAAACGGTGCTTCAAGGTGTGAATAAAGACTCTCTGACTAATATTGGCTATACCTTTAATCGTGACGTCCATCAATATAATACGCGACAGCGTCAAAATATTCACGTACCTGGATCACGCACGACAAGGTATGGTCTAAGGTCTCTGCTATACCTTGCTTGTAATGAGTACAACAGGCTACCGGAGTCCTATAAAACGTCAATAAATGACTACTCATTTAAAAAATTACTACTTGAGGAGGTACGTGGAGGGTGAAATTTAGTTTTAAGTTCTTTTTTCCCTTAAATATTTATTTCTTGCAATATGTAAATATAATTTTTTTTATTTTTTAGTTTTATTATGGATTGTTTAAAGGATGGCAAGCGGATGTATGATTTGTATCATATATTTGCTTGCTATCTTATTTCAGTTTTTATGTACAAATTATTACTTGTTACTTTATTACTATTTGTTGCTAGATTATTATTGTTAACATACCTATATGTAAATATTTTTCTGTCCCAAAATGAGTTTGTTGTAACTCCTGGGAGTACAAAAAAAAATTGTATGATTTAATAAATAAAATAAAAAATAAAAAATAATTTAACTCCCGCTACCTACTTGTATCAATTTAATAATTCGCTTTCTTTCGTTTTAATGTAAGCATCCTTAATATCATCTAATAGTGCGTCCCGTGAACTAATTTTCTGATCAGATAAAATAAGTACCATCTTACTTAGATGAACTTCTCCTTCTGTGTTATTTATTGTTTAAAATCATTAATTGACGCAATTAGATAGTGATGTCTTCTCCAGGCCCTTTAAATACTACAGGCCTTGATTTTTTATTTTATTCATTTATTTATTTATAAACATATACAATAAATATACATATAAGGGTGGGCATATTGCCTTAAAGCAATTTCTTCCTACCTACCCAAACCGTTCAGTTTGAGAAAATTATAAAGACATGGACATATTGAATCTTACAATTTTATACAAAAATTAAAAGCAAAGAATAACAAAAATAAATATACAAAAAAAAAATTAACACAATACTATGAAGAGAGGAGAGGGGAAAAATAAAGGAACAATTTAAATATTTAGATATTGACATTTCAATCTTGACTTAAATGTAAATAAAGAAGGGGTGTCTCTAACATTAGTGGGTGGATTATTCCACAATCGAGCGGCTACTACTGTGCAAGAGGAGGCAAGAAAATTAAAGCGATGACAGGGTAATAAAGGGGGTAAGATAGTCCGTGTTGTGAAAGTGGTTGGATGAGCTTTCTCAGATAAACAGGCGAAGTGGGATTATTTAAAATATTGTGAAGAAGTGACAGAATGTGAATGTTTCTTCTATGCCTGATACTGAGCCAGTGTAGTTGCGTGCGATACTCGGTTATGTGGTCAAATTTGCGAATAACGAATACAAATATTTTAATTCACTATTTGAAATTCACGCGTGTTTTTAAATTATGACTGGTACGATTTTTGTCCTTACAAAATCACATTCATAGTAAAATCGGAGCTTCAATTTTTAATATCTCTTGATGCTTGAATTAGGAGAAAATTAAAATTTGAGAGATGTCGCGACGCTGACTTCGAGCGAATAATACTTCTGTAGATTCTACATTCTACTCTTCATCGGGAATGTGAGTTTACATCGGGAATGTGAGTTTACGTTTTTTTGTAAACAAAGCATGTATTTTCTCTTCACTGCATCCCAGGGTAGAAATCGATCTCATTTAGGCGTGTTCTTCATCAGCTTCTGTTTTTGGCCATCTTTCTAGAGATTCCGCTCCTTTTTATTCTGCTCCAGCCTACCTCTGGAGTGCTTCTATTGGAAAGCCAAATTTATTAGAAATAATCATGGCTATGAATATATGTATGTATATGGCGAGATAATCAATATAAGAGCTTATTTCATAAGTCGATATCTTCTAATCAACAGAAACCTACTGGTGTAATTTTTGTATTTAACCGATTATACAGATTTTTGTTTAATGGGCAGATAGTGATTTTATAAAGAAAAATAAATGACTACTATGACGAGATAAGAAATTCGTAAGAAGTGTGATCGGGTAAAGTTTGGAAGGGGAAAGGGAGAGTATTCGAAAAAAGAGGAAAGATATTATGAAAATCAGAATTTTGAAGATAGATAGATACTTAGTAATGTTTCAGGCGTTTTTAAAGGAGATCGCACCGATTGATTGCGAAAATCTACAACGATTGATTGCGAAAATCTACAACAATTAATAGCGAACGAAATTTTAAAAGATATTTTTACTTTTAGAAATGATTCCATTTTTTGTAAAAATAATGCGGAATACAATGGAGGCTGTTTGTTGTGTTACATTAATTTCAGCTTTATGCTTTAAATTCTTGATTGGATGTACCCGTTTCGAGGTAATAATGTTTTTTAGTTCCAAGTTCCTATTCGTCATATTGACTAGATATTTCAGGGAATTAGTCTCCACTTCATGGAAATGTTTCATATACTCCGTATGGCGAAGAAAACTTCGAAGATAAATAAATAGGTGGTTCGTGCAACGAATCCTTGGACCGCATTAAATATAAAGTTGGTAACTTTGTAGAGATAAAATACAATATAAGAGAGTACCGATGGTAAAAGTATAAAATCTAGATGATTTTACAAAAGTCAAGATGTCGGTTGCTACAAAAACGTATTTTCAATACTTTGGTATTCATATTTTCATTTTATTTCCAGATATATCATTATATTCCAAAATATAAAACGATTAGATAAGAATTAAAATTCCTTTTCTTAAAAAACTTTTAAATTGATCAGATCTGTTAACCTGCTTGTCAATATAAAAGTGCCTATATCGTCGAATGTCAAGTGTATCTGGGCCCCGATTACAATGTCGAGTTAACAGAGTTATCTTCGTCTGTCTATAAAGAAAAATCGATGTTTGTGTACGAAAATGAGTATATTTTCATAAACATTTTAAGTATCTTCATCGATAGCCAATAATTGAACATTTTTAAATATTTAAAGTAAATGTTTAAAGTAAAAAAATGTATGCGTATTCTGATTTTCATACAAAAAACTAAATTTTACTTTGTAGATAAAATTGAATACAAATGTTAACTTGCCATTTTAATCGGAGCCTTGGGCCCATATCACAATGGGAAGTTAACAAAATGGTGATAATAAATATTTTTTCTCTCGATTTTGAGTTTAACTAGTGTAATATTACGTTGCTTGTTGTCTGTACGACCTATTCTTCCAAAAATATATCTGCCAATGATATCCTTGCTCAGATAAACGTTAATGTATCTCGCCATAACTTGCGTACCAATCCTGTCTTTGCTGTGGGAAATTATAAAACTAACATCGGATTCTTTTCCCCTCTGCCAAGGATCCTCAGAACAGTAAACGAAATCTCACTAAACGGTACTGTCGATGTGTTCTTACAGCAAAGGCAGGCATTTAAGAAGCAAGCGGTGTTGTCTCTCCTGACTCGCTATGTCACACTTGCCATTTCCGCCTAGATTATGCTATATACATACATACCTTTTGTTAATTATACACTTTGTTAATTTAAGTAGATTTTAAGAATGTTTAGATTAAGTATTACTCATTAATGCCAATCTATTAGGGCTTATTTAAGCCTGTTGATTGGCTAAAAAAAAAGGACATAATTTTACGTAAAATGTAGGCACATAATATTCAAGTTATACATGGGTACGTAATGGATTCATAACATTTACAATGTAAATATGCATCTACAAGAACATTATAAGAATTACGTTAAGAGTAGGCGATGTAAAATGCGGATTTATTTCCTTGGGCGGTTATTGCAGAAAGTCTAGTCACTGAAGGCCGTCCAGTGGTTTTTATACGCCAATCTAGTATATACAGAGTATAACTTGGAACGCTTGCCACGAACTGACTGCCATATCTATACATAATTAATTAATTTCTCACGTATTGGCTCTTTACTATCCTTTACATAACAGATTTCATAAAATCCTGCGTAAGGACGAGCCACAAAATCACCATCGAAACTCAAACGACCTATTTAGGGGACAATGGACAAAGAAATTCAACGTTAGAAATTTTTCTCTTTACCAAAAAATTGGATAGTTAGAAATGAATGCGATCATTTATGAGTTTTGTAAGTTTGGTGAAGGCCCTTGTTTTATCAATGTTCAAGTACGGCGTGGAGTGTTGGACGGTGAGAGAATCTGAAAAGATAAAAATCGAAGCGTTCGAAATGTGGTGATTGTTCCGACTACTGCGGATCCCGTGGACAGCAAGACGTACAAATATATATATTCTCCCTGGAGCTCCTGAGCTAGACAAGAAAAGAGAAAGAAAGATAAATAAATCTTGCAGTTCTTTGGACATATTTCCCGGGGGAACTCTGATAGTTTGAGAAAACTATCCTCCTGGGAAGTGTCGAAGGGCCAAGGTAGCGTGGACCTCAACCGACAAGATGGAGCGGAGCGGCTCGGTCACTGAATTATCAGAATTATCTCTGACATATGCCCACAGAAGAGCGCAAGACCGTTCCAGATGCAGGGAGACTGTCCACAGATTAGCCATTCTTGGAGTCCGGCTGGTCAGGCGTGATCACCATCCTCAGGCATGAGGCGCGGATTGAAGAGAGATGAATTTTGTGGTTGCAAGAAATGTTGGGACTGCGGTTACAGCGTCTTTGAGGCGTTTTTAAAGCATTTATCTCATTTACTAATTATACCGGTTCCGAAACCCGTGCTAAAAAAACGGTATCATAGATTTAAGAAATTGATACAATGGGTATATTTTGTGGAATGTTTTTTGTGTGTGTGTATACCTGATTGATTTTTGGAAAACTGGCAGCTTTGAGGCTTTTACAAGTACCAGGATATGTTTGATTTAGGTACCCACGTATAATCGATAAAGGCGCTTTACCCATGCTAGTGAATGAAGTGACATTTAATTTAAAAAAATATCAACCTAGGTACCTACGTCATTTTTAGAAGAATTTCAAATGTTTGTTCGTAAATTCTAGAGAAAGGTAAAGGTGGAAGAATAGGAAGTGAGATACAGTTAATAATATGTATCTACATCACAAACTAGATAAATTAAAGGTAACTACGATACTTCGTTCCAAGATTAGGCATGAGAAAAATATGCAAACAGTGGGTTACGGTTGACATGAAGAGGTTCTTGGTTACTTTAGCTAAATTGCTAGTAAATTAAGTTTCTTTTTTGCTTCTTATTTTGAATTATTTTTTATGTGTTTGTATATACAAGTATGATTATGTGTATGTATGTATGTGTGTGTTTTTTATGAGTGTATATGTATGTATGTATTTATAAGATAAATGTATATATTATGTATGTATTTATAAGATAAATGTATATATTATGTATGTATCTGCAAATTTGTTAACACAATCGTGGTGTAAGGTAAAACTAATTAAATGAGTATAACTATCCACGCACAGGCTATGTACGGTCTATGGTGGAATTTTATTTTTTTATTCTATGTATCTACTGTTAATCTATGTAAAAGAAAAGAAAATCAACAAATAAAAAATACACTATAATACGTATATCAACATTAACATTAAAGAAAAATACGCGATATTTCGTTGGAATACCAATTTTTAATTCGTGTTTCTATTGATATTCCGAACGCCGATACTGATAAGGGCAGGTGGTGAATATTCATAAACCAAATGTATCCGTAAACCCCTCGCGGACGAGGGAATAGGACCCCGTAATACTCTCGTCTAGTGCTGGGGGAGACTACCCCCGTGTGTGCCATCTAGCGCCCCCCCTTCGTAGCGGGAGGGGCGGACCAGTCGGCCAGACGGGGGGAGGGGGCCGCGACGAGGGGGGAGCTAACCCCCCGAAAAGCTCGCCCCCGCTTTGTAATATCCACCCCTGTTTAATACGTTCACAATTCTCGCACCGACAGTTGCACGACGCTTCAAAAGACACGACTTTTCGTCACCGTGTTTTGCTATTCCTAATGTTGTATCTGCCCCTTTCGTTGAAGGGTCGTAATCTTCATTTGAGTTTGGAGAATTGTCGTTCTTTCTAGTCTGCAGGGAAGCCTTTTATTAGATTCGTTACAAAGCTCTCTGAGCGAGAAGAGAATTCCTTGTATTGCGTGTTCTGTGTTCTGTGGAACTACGGATGGAGAATGGAATTGAAAAAGTAATGAGGATAGAAATTGCTGTCAGATTCAGGGCAAAATGGTGCTTTTGCGACTGAAGATTAAAGCGCACAATATCACTCGTTGGTTCTGTGGCTTTTGTACCGGATTTAATACGAGAGTCTTTAATTGTATGCAATAAAACAGTGGTCGATATTTACATTATGATTAATTTATTTTATGTTCTTTTGCTTTAATGGCAGACAGAGAGGTTTCAAATGAAAAAAATATATCAAAGAGATTGTCTAACTCGTTAGTTCAATAAAATTAAATATAAATATGTTTTTGTGTATCAATGCTATTATGTATTTAAATTTACAAAGATGAAAAAATAAACGAATTTGAGATGAATAAGTTAATCAGATACCCAATTAGTATCATAATTCCCTAATTCCACACAAGAGGTCTTGGGTTCGATTCCCGACATGGTTAATGTGAAATATTTATTTTTAAGGGTGTTTTTACAGTAGAATATTTCATGGCCCCCGGGTACCTGAAGCATAAAACTGATCGTCTTACCTTCATGTAACAAAAATGATCAACATACGCTGCAATTAGTGTACCGATGCAGTTCCCTATGCACCATTTGGTGCGGATATGGAATGATGATGAAATTCCACACAAGTCATGGTCAAAATAGTTAGTATTACGGTATTACAATATTATTTTCAGTTTTTCTTGGAAATTATTATATTGGAAATAATATAACTACAAATAACTTAATAAAACTATGAATGGAGTGTAAGCCACTCTCCAAGCACAAGAGCTATTATCATTTTTGGAAAGTTACAGTTTTTTGGAAGATGAATAATATTTATAAAAGTATATTTTAATAGAAAAAAAAACATGTATTATTTTATTTAAGTAACTATATTAATTAATATGTAAATATTGCCGTCATAAGCAAAAATAAAATTATTTATAAAAGTCATATTTTGAGATGTGCCAGTTTTTTATATTTATCAACTTTACGCAAATTAAAAAAAAACTGTAAATAATCATAAGTAAAAATACAGTATGTTAATTAATTTTAAAGCATATAACCCGTGTGTGTCATACCTACACTGATTTTTCTCATATAAGTCTCTAGATATTGTGTTATTGCTTATAATCTTAAAAAATATTATATCGGTTTTCGCACTGAAATATTTTTATTACTACTCGTTGCTATATAAATATATACTTTACATCAAATGGTTCGAATTTTTTTGTAAAACATTACCTCATATTTAACGAATTTTAAGTTTTTTACAAAAAACTGTATTTGTGCTTATGACGACAGCACAGTTATGTGCTTTTTCGTATGTTATATTGTACATGTAACCGTATAATGGTACCAACACATTCTTTTTATGAGCCAAAATTAATTAAAATATGTTTTTTTCTTCTTAAAACGAAGCTAAAATGAGTAGATAAGAAAATATCCCGATTGAATTTAGGAGCTAGGATATGATGTATTTTTCGGATGCAGAAAACGAAAGAGACCGTGAAAGACATGGTATGACTAAATTTAACAAATACTTGAAGATGGGCATGTCAAAAGTAAACTTTTTTTTTTTAAATCAGAATAATCATCCTGCGAAGATGTATGAATGTCTACCTCCTTCTAGTTCCTCTAGGAAGCGAGGTTTGCTTGGAAAAACGGAGTGATATTGTCGGTTATACTGCAATACCGCGTAACTACCGATTGATTCTTTTAAAAGGGAATCTGAAAAAGCGTTATGTTAATATATTAGGTACTAACTTGATTTAGTCAAAAATACCGCTGAAGTATCAGAAAAACTATCATTATTTATAGTTAAAATAGCAATAATTAAAAACGTACCGCTCTTAGTCCTAATAACGAATTTATTTCAGTCAAACATTTTCTAAAAAATAAACAGGTTACCCGGTATTTCAGTATCACCGACGATATGGCATTCTATCCTCTCTGCCCTACCCTCACAGGGAAACGTGATGGACTGTTTGTTTATTCAAAGTTTAGGTAATGTTGTTGAGTAGCAATAATTTACAATTTTCTTTCCTGTATGTGAAAATACATAGATGAAAACTCAGTCAGTGTCTTGGAAACTCAAAATGTCCATAGTTATTTTGCTAAATTAGACGCACGTAGGTGTACATAAGTTTCAAGTATCTTGTTTATTTTCTGAATCTGAAATCACGCACTACACCCGCGTTGCTGCACACGAAATCCCCAAAGGCCAACGTCCACCTGGAAGACTATCAAAAAGATAGATAGATAACTGATTATCTGCATCCCAGGATTGAGGAATCTCTAAACAGACCCTGGATCTGGAGTGGAAGAAGAAGAATACCGCACTACGATTTAAACACAGAAAAACTTTCAAACTAATATGAAATTTGAGTCTATATTAATGATTATGTTTATGTAACGCTGCTGGATGATCGAACTATATCTGCTGATCCCTTCCAAAAGCCCCTTAACCACGCTAGTTGCCTACTTTCCACGGCATCAGGTTCTCGCTGCCCTTGAGAGGATATACAGCATCAAAGAATTTTTATGAATAGGTATTATATTTTAACTTAGTTTTTCTGACACTCACACATGCCATCAATATATATTTGCGAAAAAGGCAACTGCACGTCGGGCTGATTATACCTATCCCAAAATTGAATCGATTTTTTTTTTGAGAACGAGTATCAGAATGAAATATCGTGTCGGTACATTTTCCGTTTTTCAAAATTATTTATCATTTTTGTGTATCTACGTCCAAGTGTGGCCGATAAAACCGGATGTTTTTTTGGGGTTTACAATGGTCCTAGCTCCTTGTTAACGAAAAGGCGGACTGTAAATGAAAATCAAATTTCATTAAGTTTTGTGATTGGGAAATATTTGAGAAAGGATAGGAACATGGAATGGATACCTACCTTTAATATGATCTGAATGTTCTTCAATTTCTGGCACTGGATGACAAAATGAACTATAAAATATAACAATGTTTTCCACGACGCGCGACGATTCCAACCACTTTTTTATCCGATTTTATGTGACAAGTAAAAAATGTTGTTTGGTTTTTGTTCTAAATCCGAATCTTCTAATTTTGAATATCTTCTATCTTGATGTTAGGTAGGTACCATAAGGAAGGGTCAAAGGAAGGATGGGAACGAAAGGTAATCGGCCAGGAATAGTATTGATAAATGCTGTTATATACTTAACACTCCCATAACAAACAATTTATCAAAAAAGCTAAACCAAATAGACACGCCATTGGTAAATATTTACGAGTATAATGGTTAAAAAACACTGCTCTGGTGCGATAATCCAGGTAGAAAATACGGAAATTCGTTTGTATGAAGAAAGGTCAGACCGCGTGTCCTCTTAACGTCTACGGCTGACAGTTCATCACAGACCCAAGTTATCTGATGAGCATTTGAAGTCGCTACTGATAATTTCTATTAGTAAACGGTGGCGGGTGATAATTTATACTCTTAGGTGGCTGACTGCTGAGCTATCACCCTATTCTTTTTTCTTCTGAACATGTTCAATGACAGGTTACCGACGAAGATATTTTAAATTTTCATAATCAATATACACATATTGATTTTACTTTATACCGTCTCGATATGTACCGATGAAGATAGCATTTGTAATTGCCCACCTGAACTATCGTGGAGGTAGGTATTCTAATACTGGAACATTGTGACATGGGTGATAATTGATAATACTGGACCTATCTCCCGTCATTCGCTTCTCTGAACACGCATCATCAGACAAGATAATTAGTACGATTCATCATCACTGATTCCCTTTCGGCGAATCGTCTAGATCATGTGTTGAATCGTCAACTAATCTTGGCTCCTGATCTGGTGCGGTTTTTCAATAAAAACCCGAGATGAAGCCAACCCAGTTACGGGAATTAGGGCCAGGTGCACCGAAAAAAGTTTCGTGTTCTTCGAAATGGCCAAAATGAGCCTGATAAGAATGAGTTTGTCCATTTCGACGAAAACGCAACAATTAGAATTTAACTTTAAACACAATTTTTTTAGTGGGACATGATGACTAGTTATTACGCTTTTTAAAAAAAATTATTGAGAACAGATGCCTCATTTTCAGAAACACTGTTATGTTTCTTACGCCGTGTAGTAATTATTATTTTGTCATAAACAACAACAAAAATAATTCTAGTTTTCCATATTGAACAAAAATGAATTATATCAAAACCAGAGCGAAAATATGTAAACCCTATAAATATTTTTTTTATCAAGATTCAAAAACGCAAAAATGCGGGTGAGTGTTCAATAATAAAACTTTATCAATTTGTGTCTACCTCATGGCATTAACACATTGGCAAGCACGCACAAAACTCCCATATTCGAGTAAAATAGTAATATAGTAAAATAGTTATATTCATGTAAGACGTCGTCAGATACGCGGTTTTATGATTGTCAAACGATCAACAATCCTTTCACTGCGACTTGATTAAATTGATGTACAGTCGAACCTGGGTTTTAGAAAGCCCAAGAGACCGGGGCATTTTTCTGTTTTAAAGAGGTCTCTCTTATATCAAAGCTTTCTTTTACCAAAGTCCAATCTTCCTCAGTCCAATCTTTCTTGGTCCAATATTTCTTAGTCCAATCTTCCTTAGTCTAATCTTCCTTAGACCAATCTTCCTTAGTCCAATCTTCCTTACGTATATCTTCTTAATACAATTCTAGGCATATCATACACTCAGCTTCTTCAGGATCTTCAAAATCGCATTCGCGGCTATTCATCTGAAGATCTTGAACAGCTTACTTTTTTTTCATCGTTTTCCTAGCGGCAGTGAAATCAGTCTCTTTCAGGTATTTGAAATTAGGAACGAATGTGCATCCGAAAATAGGACACTATCAAAAATATTTTGCAGCTTTGGTGTCAACACAATCTCATAAACTTTGTCGTATAATCAACTTGACATAGCAAATAGTCTATGACACCTTCATATTTAAAATAATCTAATTCCACAATCCATCACGGTGATCCATTCCCGTTCGATGAAACCAATTACACAAGTATAAAAAAGGATTCAGATTCGTTCGTCACCTCATCCAATAAATAAAAGATTCTTGGACCCCTCCACAGAGAAATGCCTCTTGGCCAAAGTTATTTTACTACAAAATGATTATTTTTTATGTCCCGACTTGCTAGAATATTCCTTGTTAAGTCGGGACTCCTATATGCATTTATTTAAATAATAAAGGTACCTAGATAAATATAAATGTTATATAGCACAAAATCTATTAAAAAAAAAAATATATTTAATTCAGATTAGTAATTTAATAATACAGTGGTGTAGCAATATAACGGTTGTGTAACTAAAATTTGAAATTTAATTATTTAAAAATCCGTTACAAGTTCATAATTTCAGATACATTTTAGATATGTTTAGTTTGTATGTTCCCAATAAGTAAACTAGAGCAAGATCTCATGCTCTGTTTTACGCATTTAGAAGCCGTACAAATGCAAGTCAGAATTCACTCATTACTCGGGCAATTCGCTCACTAAACACGACTTTCTAGGATAATACGAAGTTTTCTGAAAATATCGCCAGTTTAGCACTAGTACTACAACTACTATCATCACGCTATTCCCTCGTAGGGGTAGGCAGAGACAATGGACCGCCACACACGTCTATCCTGGCACACATTTCAAGATTCATACATCTTGTCATACATGCCCTTCGGTTCTGCCTGCTTTTGACATGACCAGACTTATGATTTTGGTCACGTCTTCCTCATCCCACGTTACCGTTCATTTTTGCCATTTATACCTGTTTTTACATTCTTTCGTCATCCATTCGTTCTACATGACCAAACCATCTCAACGACCCTTTCTTGATCTTATCAATTATACCTGACTCAGATTTACACTCTCGCCTTATTTCATCATTCGTAAGAGATCGCATTCACTCGCGTTCACTCGGCTTTCATCCTTCGTCCGCCAGTTCCATGTTTTACTTCTATACTTAAGTGCCGGGACTAAAACTCCGTTTTACACTGCCAATTATTTAGCTTCGATTGACATATTTTTATCAGCAATTACTGTGCTTAGTGCGCCGTTCATTTTGTTGCTCGCATTCACTCTACTTTCAAAATCTTTTTCTACTCTTCCATCTCTTAAAAGCACGCTTCCAAGACACACAAATTCTTCTACTAGTTTAAGACATTCGTTGTTTACATTTACTATATGTGCAATCAGTAACCTCAGTTTAGAAGCTAGCTGCTTTCTATTAATTTACTTCTAACTTATATTTACAGCTTGCATTACGTGTTGGGTTAAACAGTTTTTAAAGTAATGCAGACTACAATTGTAAGTAAATAAATAAAAATATGAAATAATTATAACTGTAATTGAAAAACGAGAAACAGTAGTTACTACAAAGATAAGTTAGCTGAACAAATATAGAGCGCGTACTTTACAGTCTGGCCACGGTCCAGAGTTTGAAATAGTCCGATGGTCATTCAACAAGTCAACGTATGTCCCGACATTCCTTCACACGGCTATGTTCCTTACTCCCTTGTCCGTTCGGCCGCATCTCTTCCGAGGAGAAGTTCTTACTCGAGACGGAAAACACTCGTGGTTCTCATTGTCATCTGTCAAGCTTGGCAGAACGCATTCCGTCAAAGCATGACCAAAAATCACCGGCATCTAGAGTATTGTCATCGTGAAAAGAAGAAGCTGAAGAACGCGCTTTTAATTTTAATGTACGCGTTATAAACACTTCAAAAGAAACGCTTATTTCTAAATAAAACGCTGTAGCTTCGTATTTATTTATTTTATTTGATTTATTTTGGTAAATAAAAACTTATTTTACATAAAATGCATAGAGAATATAAAAATAACGTACCTAAACAAAATGGTCAAAAGAGTCCAAATACATTTTCCACAATGGTAAAATTAAGTAGAAAAATTAAATGGACATCAATAAAATTTAAATGACGTGAATAAAGGGAGAATATTTTTTTTTTAAAATAAACAAAAAAAAGAACAAAAAAATATGGTTTTCTTTTAAAATGATGTCATATTTATCACCTTCTCAGAGGGTGGTATTTCTGTTATTAATGTAGTATGGTGTTCTTCAATTTTATAGAAGGAACTATCACTTACCTATATATTGAAATAGTTTTAAACTAAGTCAAAGTTTACAGTGTTGATTTAGAAGTATTTTTTCTGGAATATTCGATGGTTTGGGGAAGTGCCTAATTTTTTCGCAGGGCAATGGCGAACTAAGTAACTGACAAATGATTGTTTTTTCAGATGCCATGTAAATACTTTAGGAAGACTTTTTTTTATTTTTTATAGAGTCTTTATTCAATAAAATATACATATTATTACAATATTAATACATTATAAAGAAAACAAAGTATTAAGATGTATTTTGTCCCGATAAACTATTAAATAATAGTTTGTCATCGGGTGCTCAGACATTAGTTTTAATTAATAATCAAATAAGAAGAGTACAGACATAATACTGCATACGTATAAAATAATAAACATAAAAATAGTTTAAAGATATATATGTATTTTTTTTTTTTAAGTAAGAAAATACAGTAAAATAATACAATTAAAATTAAAGAATAGTAATTTTTACTTAAATACATTTTAAATATAAGAAAAAAATAAAATAAAAAATAGACACATATATAAATAGTGTGTGCTTATAAATGTAATCAAAACAAGATAAAAAAATAAATTAAACAAAGTAAAGTAAATCGAGAATTTCAATTCATATCTACAGAAAAAAAAAAAAATAGTAAGAAAATTAAAAGTACATTTTAAAATTAAGATCTAAAAAATGTAAATGAAATATGAAAGTAAGAAAGTAATAAAAGAAAAGAAAAACTGAAAGACTGAAAGAAGATATTCTCCAGAGGACCTCAAAACTGCTGTAGAACAAGTATTATGTAGAATATTGACGATTGAAATATTGCGTTTATAAACCAGATTCAAAAATGATTTACTTGATCAAAATATTTATATTCGTTGATAGAAATAACAAATATTCCAGTTACAGAGGATAACCAACAAAAACGAAAGCAGCAGAAAATACATTCAGAAATTTTGACAAGCACACCAATAAAAATGAAGCTGGAAAAAAAACGTAAACAAATAGAAAAAAAGGAAAATCATGTAGGAGTTAACTTCTTAAGTGGTTTTTAAAAAGTGATAAAAATAGAATGCCAATAAAAATTTTATATGATTTGTAAATGAAAATACAGTTGAAGAGAAAATGAAGAGTTTTTCCGTTTATTCTGTTCCGTAAAATATGATAATCCCTCCACTGAAGATTTGATGATGTGCTTGATATGCCAATCATGGGCCCATGAAAAATGTAGTAGTGAAAAAAGCTGCTCAAGGGGGTTTCTATGTGGTTTAGTCCGAAAACGTTAATATTCGCCATTATCACGTGTGCTCCGGGTAGTTCCTAACGGCAAGCTTAATGTTTTTCATTAATTCTCAAATATTTTTTATTTTTCTTTTTTTAAAATCTTATATGGAAAATACCATTTTTTTTTAAATAAATAAGTTTTGATTCATTTGTTTTATTCTTGTTTTTTCCTTAGGTATTCGCTATTACCCCACTCTCTTCTATTGTACTGAATTTTTTCCCCACAAATAGCTCGATAAATAATGAAATTTTGTGTATACTCTTACTATATCTCTCTAGAACAAAAGCCAAGAATTAGTGTTTTCGACTCGATGGCTACTCTCTAGGAGGAAATTCTGAAAAATGAAATCGCGTGGAAATTGGTCGGCCTCGTGGTGTAGTTAGTGTATTTTCCTAACATCTCTAAGGTCCCGGATTTAATTCCCGATAAGGTGGACATTCAATTTATTTTTTAATGTTATTTACATTTCAATATCTCCGAACTGGCATTACTTTAAGAAATGTCTTTGGAAATTCAATGTTTTAACTAACTTTTTAAACAATAATCGCCTTTTTATTATTCTCGAATTATGTTCTTTATTTCGGTTGAAATTTCTGTCAATATTGATGAATTTAGCAGAAAGCTTCACCCAGTACTTGCCGCAGGGGGTGAAATTATCCGTTCTAGTGCCGAGCCTTATCTAAGGAAGCGAATTATGGAATTGCAAAAACAAGAATGAAAGTATGCTAAGTATTAGGTTCAGGCGAAAACTATGTACCTCCGATAGGTACACAAATGTTGAGATTCGTGCATTATGTAAGGTTGAGATGAGCATTGTCGACATAAAGATAGGAGTTCTGCGTTGGTTTGAACACGTAGAACGCATGGACGGCAGAAGAACCGCTAAAAATATTTGATGCAGAAAACGAGGATGACCGAGAAATACATTTATGACCAAATCCAAGAAATTCTTGAAGATGGACATATCATAAGTCGGAAAAATCAGCACGCGCGAACGAGAAGATGTAACAATTTTGAGATTCTAGAGGAAGCGAGGTATGCATCCAAAGTCAGAGTGATATGGTGCTCTTTCCTCTCTGCCAATTTCTACGGAAAAGCCGCGTGATGTTATATTTGTTTCTCTACAAATATTTGGACGTATTTAAATTATTCGTTATATAATCACAACTTTCAAATATTCTGGTACAGTCAATAAAAAATTACTGCATAATTTTTAATAAATGTATAAAATATAAAACTAAAAATTAATTATTATTTTTTAACCAAAGAAAAAAAACATTAGGTCTAAGACATAAAGATATAAACAATGTGCTTTCAGATTTTTACCCATTAGGTTATTTCATTACAGTAAAAAGGCTGAATGGTTCAGATCCGATTTCACCATATAAAAAAAATATTTCAGCGGAACCTCACATTCTTCAATAAAGGTTTTAACCATTTTACCTGCTTCACAAAAATCGTTTCAAAATCGAGCAATTAAGTTTTTTTTTTAAATAGTAAAATGTCTAGTAGACTTGGATACATTAGAGCTAAATTATCACGTAGGTGTATAAATCTTCGACGTATATTCAAATATACACATCACTAGCGGGAAGAAAATAGCATATACATTCGTGGGCAATTGCTTGGGTATAATGTACGGATTTCAACATTTCTGCATCTATAGCACACAGTTTTACCATACATTCGACTGAGAAGTCGCATTTTGACAGCATTCAGAATACTTTCATCCCTGTTTTTGCATGTCGATAAAGCTCCCATACATCAGGGGCGGCATCAGGACTCATGAAGAAGTTCAGTGTCTTTTTAAATTTGTTAATAGACTATTAACCTAAGCCAAAATTTTTTTTTTTTTTTTATATATCGTATTATCAGCGCTATGAATTTTTTGTGTTTTGAAATAACTCCGCGTGTGACGCCAGAGGTTCTTCCGATTGGTTCGTTTACGGTAAGCAAACCGGATATCCTTCACAGCTCTCATATCAATGGTTGGTTCATATGCACTAGTGACGTCGTTCAAAGTAGTGCGTTTTGATTGAAATAATTTTTATTATTTTTTCGTACATTTTCAAGAAGCTCTCAAAAAAACAAAACCTCGCTCAAGAAAACATTTCCTCGTTGTGAAATGCTAATTTTGTCTTGTATACGAATGTCGGCCTCGTGTTGTAATGGTCAGCGCATTTGCTTACCATGCAAGAGGTCTCGGGTTCGAATCCCGACATGGTTGACATGTAATATGTTTTGAAAATTTGTTTTTACACCAGAATATTTCATGGTCCCTGGACTGGCACCTGAAGCGTAAGGCTGATCATCTTACCTTGATGTAAAAAATGATCAAGATACGCTGCGATTGTCTTACCAATGCAGTGCTCTATGCATCATTAGGTGCGGAAAGGGAATGATGATGAGTATATGAATAAATAATAAAGTGTATTTTCATTACTTAAACGTCAGCGAAATAAATGATTCGAGACACTAATTAATTGCTTCATAGAATCCATTATATTTTCATCATATTTTTGGCATAGCAATAATTATCACTTTCCATAAATGTGTTGATAATTTTGTTGACATAATGAAGTTGTTATAACAGAATTATTACTGTAATTATCACATCAGCAAAATATTCCTTACTAACGATGCGACGCTCATGGCTTAAAGCAGCATATTTATAGTTAGTTAATTATCAACCATTTGCATAGGTAAACAATAAAACATGTCGTCAACGTTTATGAGTGCCCGGTAATCTATTTGGAAAGATATACTGAGAAACATGTGTAGTAGAATCGAATGCACCAATATTCAAATAATTCTTGTTTTTTTTATTTTTAATTAATATTTTATCTACTACCATCTACTTTTATATTTATTTAGTTAATGTTATAACCACGTTATAACTGTAATTTTCCAAATAAAGGGACTAGCTCTCGTTCTTGAAGAGTGACTTGCACTGTTCTTCTTCTTATTTAGCCTTCTATCCTCTATTAGGCCTCATGGGCCTCTTCCATATCCTTCCATTTTTCTCGGTCGGTTGCTACTTGCAGCCAATTTTTACCCCCTATTGTAGCTATGTCGTCGGACCATCTTTTTTGAGGTCTTCCGACGCCTCTTTAATCTCCCAAGGTCTCCATTTTAAAATTTTAGGCGTCCATCTTGTAGGGTTTCTTCTCGCAACATGTCCTGCCCATTGCCACTTCAGTCCCACTACGCGATCCATGATATCCGTTATTCTGGTTCTGTTCCTAATTTCTACATTTCTTATTTTGTCTCCTAGGCTTGTACCAAGCATAGATCTTTCCAATGATCGCTTCGTGCATTTCTTTTTGTGAAAGCCATGTTAACTTGCACTGTTATAGTTATTTGATAATTCGAAATTACATATAAAATTTCGAATACACATGAGAAAAATAAATATACGAAATAAAAAAAAATTCTTGTATCTTCAAGATACAGAAGTACTTTATTAAGATACGGAACTCTTTATTAAGATACACGTAGACATAGAAAAGTCGGTAAGTGGTTATACAAGAATATTTAATAACATTTATTAAACTCGGGTTGTGGTCCCGTGACTAGTGTCTCGGACTCACGGATCAAAGGTCCGCGGTTCGAATCTCACTCTACCCCAACTTGATTCCCATGTTCTAATAGTGAGTTATTTACAACTCGTTTAAAATGACCCTCAAAATTCAATATTTGGGTAAATGAGGTAAATGATGAGAGATTATCACTCTCTCTCACTTCTGTTCAATGTACTTCATAGTCCTAACGCTCCTATATACCTGCGTAAAAAATTTCAACGCTTATCAGTTCATGGTTTACCTCTTCGTTCTAATTCTCAAGGCACTCTCTTAATACCCATCCACAATTCCTCTGTTTTCTCTGACTCATATAGTGTCCATGCGGCTCGACTGTCGAATCATCTCCCATCCACCTTCAAAGATGTTACTTCACTATCTCTGTTTAAATCACGTCTGAAGAAACATCCACTTTCTCTTCCTTAATCTCTCCTCCTTTCCTTTTTCCTTTTTCCTCTTTCCTCTTTTTTCCTTTTTTCCATTGAGTAATAGTTTTGATGTAAGGTAATTTATTAATAAATACGTTTATTTTTTTTTTATATATCTTTAGCTTTATAATCTTTTTTTTTCTATCGAATATGTTCTGTAACTTGAATTATAAAAATAAAAATAAAACTTTTATTTTATTGGTTGGTTGGAACAAATTGCCATTTGGCAATAAGCCCGCCAATGTAAAAATAACTTTATCTACAAAAAGTTAAATAAATGAATCATAAGAACACAAATATTTCTTTTACCGTTTAAAAAAAAACTTCGACCTCAAACTTAATGCTTTAAATATTAGTAATATTTTGAAATAGTGTGAAAACCTTGACTGATGTTTATTTTCTGAATCGGATGCGTATCTCGAAAGCGAAGTAGTTCGTCCATACACGAATAAGTGCGGAAAAAAGAAAAGAAGAGAGAAATTAAAAGATCCAATATGCCGATTGTTCCGCTCGTTTGAATATACGTTGGGATATTGCACTTTTTAAACTAAGATTTCTTTTACGTATTTATGTTTATTTATTCACACAGACATCATCACGAACGATGTTATCATAGGGTGAAAGCTCTCAATTGAATAAAGAATGCTCACAAGTTTCCCGAGTAATTGTAGAAATGCATACTAAATAAGTCCATAATCGATGACACACTTCACTTGAAATACTGTGATGACCGAAAGCAATGTCATAATTTTCTATAGAATCCAATACAACGTTAACTCTAACAGTATTGAACATGAAATCGGGGGCATCGTTCTGCAGTACATTCACATTGTCTCTACCCTGAAGAAATGAACTGTAAAGGAACGTGGTTTATAGAGAGACCACAGGACGCAGTCAAAGGCAGTCAGCCCAACAAGTTCAGTCGACCAGTCAACGGCAGTCAGTCTAGTTCACTCAGTCCCAGCATGTAGTTCAACTCCAATCTCCTTAACTCCTCGTCTCCATTACTCTCGCGCTCCACAACACGGTGTCATATATTTATTCAACATGCAATAAATACACGCATTAAACTACAACATCGTCTCTTCTGTCCATCTCCAACTAGGACGGAATCACCGGCAACCCTAAATTCTAAATCCTACATATTTATGAAAATTATTTAAGTTTTTTTTGTTTATTTTTTTTACTTACCCGCTATTTATTCTATTTGCATTACCTATTATTTATTGACTTCATGATGCGTGACTATATAAAATAATGACTTCAGTCAGTGATGGAACAATGTTTTTAATAATTACAATGATTCCTTTTTATTTTGATTAAAGGCGTTTAGAAAGTAAATAATGAAAGAGTTTAGTTTATAATAAATATAAAATGTTAGTAGACGATCAACCTAAGCCAAAAAAGTTTTTCGCTTACTTAAGGACCAGTATGTCTGTAACCAAGTCCTTTAAAATCAAATCGTTGTCACCACGCACCGAGTTATTATATTATAGACTAAATTTGGAGTTCGGTGCTTTTGATTATGTTGTTATTAGTCAAATATTTTTTTATTGAGTCGCAGGTAGATAATTACTTGAAAAAAACGGTTCTTCAGTTATTTAATTACTTCAAAATGCCATTATTTTAATGGTCCTTTACAATTCATTTTTTAAAAGCACAACTTAGGCACTTTTATTTTGCTAACGTCAATGTAACGATTATCTTAATAATATCATCAATTACATGAGCTGTAGTTTTTTGTTCAAAACCCCTTTAAAATTCAAGACAAATATACGTATTGATTTGAATAAAAACATAATTTTGTCTTACTGCCAAATAAATCAAATTATTGTTAACAAATCGGCTGTCAAGTATCAAAATCGATTAAGTGCTTTAAAGGAAAATGTTCAGGGGTGCTATTCTAAACCGCTTTCGCGGAACGAGAAAATAGTTAAGATAAGTGATAAGTGTTTGGAATACCACCCCAGGGATGACCAAAAAACATATATCAAGCGTGACCTATCTACATCTACGTGTTAATAAAAAAACGCGAATTATAAATGTTGCATATCTAAATGTACGGCTGAACCATTTTAATTATGACTGAAATTCATTTTGTTTTAAAGCATTTACTGCCTACTTTCTTAATTTGTTTCAACAGACAGGGAAAACATTTTTGAGAACGGAATATGTAAGTCTAGGCATTTACAGGGCTTATGACCTGTCATTGGCTAGTTTAAGTGGCCACTTTACACACTGCGTAACATTTACCATTCTGCCTAACATCCACATTTCCTCAACTCTTCCATCTGTCGACTTTTGTGGAGTAAAAGAGCCGAAACCTTTATCATGTGGATGTTAGATCTAAATAACTCCATAGGGATGAAATCCAGCCAGTCTGCAAACATTTGGAAACACTCAAAACATTGTAGAATTCATCAACTGCTAAAAGAAGAAGTACGAAAATTGAAAATTTGTTTTCAAGCGTGCTTAGTAGGTGAAATGGTTCAGCCGGATAAATCTCACCCACATGATAAAGGTTTCAGCTCTGTTACCTCGGAAAAGTCAACAGATGGAAGCGTTGAGAAAATGATGATGTTTTAACATGTGCTGAATGGTAAATGTTACAGTGTGTAAAGTGGCCACTTAAACAAGCCGATGACAGGTCATAAAGGCAGGCCCTGTAAATGCCTAGACTTCCATATTCCCTTTTCAATAATGTTTTCCTTCTCTGTTGCAAAAAATTTAGATTGTAAATGTTATTTTTATTTCAAATACTGGCCACGAGGTTTATTAGCAGTATTAAAGAAACTTAAAATAAAATAAAAAACTCATCTATTTATTTATTCATATTTTTTGCTTACAAACTATAATTAATAATAAAAATAATGTGACCTCACTGGGGTTTCCCGTGCCGAGGACACTTAACAATATACCTTTTTTAAATTACATTTGATAATAAACAAAGAAAACTAACTTAAAAAAATGAAGATAATTAACAAATATTCAGACAGTTTAAAAAAAAGGTATTTATGTACATCTATATTATTTATATTACAAAACACACAATGAAAATAACAAAAGCCTAACATAAGCTATAAACTTGTGGAGCAGTTGATTCAATATTGGTATGGGCGAATGAGACAATTCATTTTACTTCTACCTAGCTCCTTTATCTATTTTTTTATAGCCTTTTTAAACATTTTCTCGTTACTAATTGTTTTAATAGATGATGAAAGTAGGTTTTAATTGAATAATACTCCAAACCCCTTTGTCTGAAAGTGGTTTTAGTTTGTATTTGTTTAAGTTGTCTATGTGTTGAGGATCTAGTGTTTATATTTATGCTTCAATTTTTATTATTATCGGTATGTTTTCCAATTTATATTTTTGTTTAATTTCTTTATTACTAATGTTATATTTTATAATATATATTTATGCTTCAATTTTTATTATTATCGGTATGTTTTCTAATTTATAATAATTATGTCCATTTATTTACTATTAATGGCATATTTTGTAATTTATTTTTATGATTCAATTTTTATTATTATTACTCGCATGTTTTCTAATTTATATTTATATCGATTTTTTCTAATGTTATTATTATTCTTTGAATTTATTAAGCATCATTTAATGAAAATAAAAAAAAAACACATGTAAAAAATACGGTCCTTCCTAAACACAGGAATTTCCTAGCTAGTCGGGACCTGAAACAAAGAAACTGTGTACATTTTAAAACTGTGAAATACATAAATAAATAAAATAAATATTATTTGTATGTGATGTATTGTGGGGGTTATGTCTTTCATTTGAGTAAGAGTAGTTAATTAATTAACTTAACATTTCGGCCTGCCTACGCGAAGACGAATTGTCGAAGGAGGAACAACACGGGTGCATTTAACTTGTCTTACAGCCTCCGATGCAACGTATTGAGATTGACGCAACAATGTCCCAATTTATCAGGAAATGAGAGATTGACGTGGATCGTAAAATATGTGCATGTATATAAAGAGTTATGCTTACATTGTGTGGCAAGGAGAAAGGACAATACGCATGCAAATGAGCACTAACATTCTAGAAACGGAAACAATGTGTCACATGGCCATAGCTGATACTATACTATAATTGAACGTAGTTAAACTTGTAGTTAAAAGTGAAACTTAGATAATAGCATTTTTGTAAAACAGTGAATAATCAAATCTACACAACAGTTGGAATGTTTTTTTACTTTGGCAAATGATAAATAATGCACGCATTCGTTTTTTAAATGTATGCGAGTACCATAGAATTAAGAATAGTCCAGAAACCGCATACGCACATCAAACAGAAGGCGACTCAACTACTCATCAATGGGTAGGTTTACGCTTTGACCCATTAGTTTCTTTGTAGACGTCGCTCAGTACGTAACTCCTGATTCGAATTTGACCATGCCGTGGAGTGTCCTTTTAAAGTGTAGAAATACTGCTAGGATCTTGAAGAAACATGATCCAATCACATTTCATGTGTGATTATCAAATAAATGCGTTTGTAACAAATGCATTACCTAAAAATTGAATTATTTTTCCGTCAGATTGTCGAAGAAACAAAATGGAAATTTCGTTAGTGTTGCCAGAGTAGTAAATTTTTTTACCATTCTTTGCTCATATAATAAGAGAAATAATGAAAATTGAACCTCGGATTAATTAACGCCGTGGTGAACATTTGGCCGACATTATCTTCAAAACATAAAATATTATTTAACATCCGTTTTATGTAAAATAAAATTAGTTTTATATTTTAAGTTCAAAGTTCATTAATTCAATTACTCTTATTAAATGACCCTTTATTTATCTACTCTGTTGTGTCAATCAATGTTTCCGAGGGCACAATAAAATTTTAGAAAAATTAATAATTTTATTTTTTTTTACCTTACATTTGTGTTATGGTTATATTCTTCGCGATCTGGCAATATTACTCGGTGACTTCAAGTATGCGCGTGGCGAAAGTGTGTCTATGTGGGGGAATTATTAGACACAGTCCGATGTATTTAAATATGATTCTACGCTCCTTCTGGACAATTCTTAATTCTACGGTGGGGACATTCATTTTTATGACATTTTGACATCATGAAATTTTCAGAAGGTGATTATTACACTTTTTTGTATGAAAGAGGCCTAATTGCTTTAAGCAAAACGTAGAATTGACCTTCCTGAATTTGATGACACCAAAATCTCATTTTTTCACAATTGTGGACTGGCCTGCTTTCTGCATCTACGTTCAATTTTATGGTAATTTGATGGGTAAAGTGGACATACCTAAAGTACGATTCTTAATTCTCATAAGTTTTTTTTTGTGATTGAGCGGTCTATAATGAATCGGTAAAAAAGTCTTGTATTTTCTTGGATTATTTTGACGCCACTATGCTTTTTAAATGATTTTAAAGACATATAAAGTTTAAATTTGAAGCACTAACTTTGTGGTTATTCATTATAATAAAATAAGTAAAACAACTTTGTTTTTAACCACTAATTTTTATTTTTTCACCGACCGGTTTCAAAGCAAACAAGCTTCTTTGTCAAGGTTTACGTAACTAATGAATTGATTCCTTTTAATTTTATTTCTATCATATTCACTAAATACTACACGTGGACCCAATAAATCAATTGGTTTTTTCTTACACTGGTGGTAATTTGATATCCTTATTTTCAAGTAAGCCAGGAGAGGACTAAAAGAAATATTGATTATTTGGATATTAATTATTGTTTTCTTATTATGAATCGCTTTTTTAATTTCTAATTTGTCTACGTTTAATATTTTATTTTCAACATGAAGTACTTTTAATCCAGTGTCTTTATTGAAGTTATGATTATTTTTTATCAGATGATTTGCGAATTCAGAAAAATTATTATTATTTAAGCATCTTAAGTGTTCTTTTACTCTAATATTGAAGTTTCTTTTAGTTTTTCCAATGTAGATTGAATCGCAATCATTACAATTTTATTGGTATATTCCAGATTTATTATATTTATAGACTTGGTCTTTGTGATTTTTTAACAATGTTCCAATATTATTAGTTGTGTAGAAAGCCGGTTTGATGTTTGATGGTAGGGAATTTGATAATTGTTTTAAAAAAATATCATTTATAAAAAGAATCCGCCTTTTCCGATTTTAAAGACGTTCGAGATCCGCACTGAGACAAATATTATCGAAAAAATCACGAAGAAATGTAGAGCAAATGGACAGCGAAATAATACAATCGTTGATAAACGTAGAAAACTAGAAAAACCGAGAAAATCATGGCACGGTCAAATAAAAAAAAGACAATCAGTTATTAATTAATTACAAAATAAATTATATTTAATGTATATTTATGAACTTAGTATTATTTTTTTATAAAATAAATATCAGAATTCCTATAATTTACCCAAATATTTCAATTTTTATGGCCATTTTTAACGAGTTGTAAATAGCTCACTGTTAGAAAATTGAAATGAAATCAATTTGGGTAGAATGAAGTTCGAACCTCGGACCTCTGATCCGTGAGTCCGCAACACTAGCCACGGGACCACAACCCGATTGGGTTTTTAGCCTGAAAGTAAGTACTTGAAGATCAAAATGTTAAAAGTCGAAAGCGTTCTCTGCCCACCACCGCGGTGAAACAGCGGTTGGTTTGTTTTTATTTTCTTTTCAACATTTCTTTGCGTCATCCCTTTTGCCAATTTTATCCACAAAATATTCGGATTTTTGCGAACGGGCCCAGGTAGTTTGTGATTGTCGAATTCATTTTTAATAGGTACGTTAATAATGACAACGTGTGTAGGTTTGTAGCTATCTTCATTAAATTGATTGTAGCAACGGCTAAGACAATCCGGTAAACAATAATCCATCTCCGTGCTCCTCCTGGATCCTCAACTGCTTTTTTATTTTTTAAATGTATATTTTATTTAGAGGATTTGTGTCAATTGCAAAGACAATCCATTGCGATATAAAGTTTATAATAAATAATGTTTTTTTTTTTTTTAGCCAATCAACAGGCTTATGAAAGCCCTAACAGATTGGCATTATTGACTATATATTTAAATTTACAAAGCTATAATTATGGCATAATCTAGGCGGACATGGGAAGTGTATCATCGTGAGTCAGGAGTGACAACACCGCTTGCTTCTTGAATGCTTGCCTTTGCTGTTGGAACACATCGACAGTACAGTTTAATAAGATTTTGTTCATTGTTCTGAGGATCCTTGGCAGAGGGGAAAAGAATCCGATGTTGGTTTTATAATTTCCCACAGCAAAGACAGCATTGGTACGCAAGTTACGGTGAGGTACATTGAGGTTAATCTGAACAAGAATATCATGGGCATCCATACAGTTAGATATTAATTTGTGCAAGAATATCAAACCAGCCAAAATCCTTCTGAATTCCAAACTGAAGGTATGAAAGTACTCTTGACGATCATAATAGTTAATTATAAAGGAATTTGATCAAATTCTTAATATTAACGATTTAAAAAAAATGCGTTGCACCGATTCAATCCGCGTTATATGAATATTATAGTTAGGAGACCATATTGTAGAATTAACTTCAAGCAGGCTACGAACAAATGATTTATCCAATGTTATTTCAACTTTTGGGCTTTTGAATTGGTTAGATATTCGCAAAATAAATCCACAGATTTGGGACGCTTTCTTGGAAATGTGATCAATGAGATAGTTGAATTTAAGTTTGTTATCAAAAAGTATCCCAAGATCTCGAATCGTCTCGACGTTCATTAAAATTGTGTTGTCGATTGAATAATTGAAAACGATTTTATTTATTTTTCTTGTGAATTTAAGAGAGATACATTTATTTATATTAAAAAGTAAGTCGTTTTCATGACACCAAGATGAGAAAGAATTAAGATCATTTTGTAGTTTTTGACAATCATCAATTGATTTTATAATTTTGAATGTTTTAAGGTCATCCGCAAATAAAAGAAATTGTTGGTTATATTATATATTCAATGAATTTAAGTTAATTGTTATTATTTAGGATATTCGTGCGTGTACCGCTTCAGCCTAGAACCCTTAACGCCTGAACATGGAACAATTACGATTGTTGCAAGTCGTATACTGTTAACATCTCTGTCAAACAATGTCAACATAAACATGGTCACAGATTTTATGTTTTGCCGGCATCGTGTGCACAATTGTACGTCGCGCGTCGTGCGTTAAGCGTTAAGTCGTTTATTCTGTAAACCATTATTGCATTTTATTATTGTTTGTCGGGGAAATATTATTGAAAAACACATAACACTGTTAACCCGACAAATAATTTACTTATATACTTATGCTTTATCAAGTTAGTTTATAACATCTTAAGAACTAATATAAGCTTTCTTCTTTCTATCCCCTTTATTTCTTCAGGTAACTCATTGTACAGCTTCAATCTCTTGTATAATGAGTTTTGAGATTCTGCCTTTCTCCTGATTCGTAATCTTATCTTTTTTTTCCCTTGTTTCATATGTATGACATGGTTGGTTAAATTTTATTATTGTTTTTATTTTATTCATCCCCTTAATTATTTTATGTATAAAAATTCCTACGTTATATTTAATTTGCTGCTTTACTGTGAGCAAGCCAATTTCTTTGTGCATTATTTCTACATTAGAATAGATATTTCTTTTGAGTATAATCCTCATCGCCTTATTTTGAAGAATTTGTATTTTCTGCATTAAAAAAAAATTGCTCTTTGCTTTTTGTCAAGCTGAATTCTCCATTCTGTAGTGTTAAGTAATGTTACTTTATGTCTCAAAGTTAGTACTGAGAGTTTTAGGATACACAGGCAGCCTGAAAAGTTTCAAATCCCATCATGAGGATTGAAACTCGAGATGGTTTTACTCGTCTAAAATATTTTGGTAATAACGTGAAATGAGTAAATATGGCACCGATTATTTCAAGTTAACTCACTTAGCGAGAAAGAAAGTAAACTTTTAATGTTTCAGAAAGTGCGTTGCTTAAACTGATAAAAACAGTACATACGTATATCTTTTTAAGAAATTTTATGATGAATAATTTATGGAAACATAACAATAAGAACCAAAAAGTACAATTTTACCCAAATCTTAAGGAATATAGCACCAGCAACTATGGTAATTATGGCGCTTATAAAATTAGCGTATTAACCCAACATTAAAGTCGAAATGTTTTATTATTTTGTTTTATTTTATTTTATTTGGGAAATCAACAGTTCTACATACATATTTATAGTAAACAAACAGATATAGTGTATAAACTCAGAACTAATAACAGATTTCCACAAAGTATACAAAGTTAGCAAAGAAAATATATTACATATTAAATAAATACATATAAAAATGTTATTTTCATGTACACGTTTTCATGTAAAAATTTTGTATTGTTCACTGAAAAAGTCCTCCGAAAAAAAGCATTTTTAAAATACAATTATCATAAGCAATACAAAAGTAAAATGTCAGTTTCTAAATGTTTGAGTTGTTCCTTTCTCCCCTTTCTTTCCTTTCTATCTCCTCTTCTCTCCTCTATTCATAGAATAGTGTAAATTTTTTAGTTAATTTTTGTATAAAATTTTAAGATTCTGCATAGTAGGGAAATGTCAAGTTTTTTTTTAACATTTTTAAATTAATAAAGGTCTATGAAATACTGTCCAGTAAAAAAATATTTTTTTGATAATTATTAGTAGCATAAAAAATACTTTTAAATTTGTAATTTTGAATTTCCGTAAAAATGGCGATTCCATTGGCCACGCCCGTAATACGTCACGTTTCACGTTTATTTGTTCCTGGCCGTTGAAATTTGTGTAGAACAATATTACGAATCTTGACGTCAAAACAGCCAAGGCCAAACACCCTGCGTTTTTCTACGAAAGAATTTTTATTGAATTTCTTTTATACGTTTATGTATGAAAACATTTCTCTACAATATCCATATTGATTCTAAAAATACAATTAATTTTTCTAAATCGATTTTAAATATTTTTATCGGTATTCGTAGTATGTGATATTTCCCTTTTACCTAGAATATGTCCATGTACTTGTAATTTTCTCAAACTAAACGGTTTGGGTAGGTAGGAAGAAATTGCCTTAAGGCAATATGCCCGCCCTTATATGTATATAAATTGTATACGTATATAAAGTGTTAATTAAAAATGAAGTAATATGGAAACAAAAAAAGGAAAATAGTAGAAAAAGGTCGTTAAGAAAATAATTTTAAAAATTAGGTAATTAAGAAAACCAATTGTTGCTGGGGTGTTCGAATCCTGTGCACAATTGAACGTAGTTATGCAGAAAGCAGCCAGCCATATGAAAATGAAACTGAGATAATAGCACTTTTGTGAAATGAGTGAATTATCAAATCTAAACACAGGTGGAATGTTTTTGACTTTAACAAATGATAAACAATGAATACATATTTTTTTTTTATATTACAAACAAGAATCTAATTATGTATTTGACCAGTTTTAATGATTTTTAAAAAACTGTAAGATTTTTCTAGAGATTTGGGTGTTTTCTGCAAATTTAAAAATGCTTTTTTTGTGATCGATACCATTTTCAGGAGGTGATTAATACAGTTTTTTTGTACGAAAGCGGTCTGGCTGTTTTTAGCAGAACATAAAAAAGATCTTCCTGCACCCGATAACATCAATATCTAATTTTTTCAAAATTGTGGACTGGCTGCTTTCTGCATAACTACGTTCAATTCATCTGACCTGTTCATATCAAAATAAATAATAAATCATAAATTAAATTAAATTAAAAATAAATCTCAACAAATCATATCCATGTCACCTATGAGTACAAAAAATAATATAAATGCCGGACGTGGCTTATAACCTAATCACTCAGAGGCGTATTACCCTATAATACGTAGAAAAAAAACATCATGCACTAAACTAAATAAGCAAAGGTGTTATAGCGGCCAGTCGCAGGGAATATTGACAGGTCTAGAGATATGTAATCGATAAATATAATCGACGTAGATTTTTTATTTAATGAGTCGTGTATGAGTGACACGTGGTTGAAGAATGGTTGGCAAAAAAGTATGCTGAAAATATTTTGGCATATGTCGTGCTTTTTCCTACAATTTTTTTTTGTACAACAATGTGACACAGAAACAACAAAAAAATCATGTATGATGACTACTGACAAGTTAAGTCAAAGATTTTCGCCATAGGCGTAGAAGTTTTGAAATTAAAAGGTCTTTCGTATTATTAGTGCGCCGAATCGCCATATTTACCCATTTTATTTTATAATTGCGAATGTGTATACAGGTGTTCTTTAAACCCTGTCACATCCGAAACCACGATGATCAGTATGGGCAAGAAGACATAATATTAGCATATTATGTATTATTCGTATGTTAAAAATGCTTTTTTTCGTAGGACTTTTTCAGTGTACAAAATTTAAAGATATAGATTACACAAACATCACTCTGTCAGATTTAAAATTTACACGAAAAATGCATTATGTAATTTAGTAGACATTATAATAATAAATATGTACATCTCCCTTTCCCTAATAAAATAAAATAAAATATTCAAAAAAATATTTAGAAAGAAGAAAATTAAAAAAAAAAAATATTTCAAAAAGCAAATGGTTGCTTTCTTCTGCAGGGGAGAAGCGAGGGGGGCGCGGCCGCGCAGAAGTAATAAACCATTTGTTTTTTTTCTGTATTTTATTTTTTAAGATTTTAGTTGTTCTAAAAATTTATTTTAATGTTCCAATATGTCTTCCTACTCATACTGATCATCGTGGTTTCAGATGTGACAGGGTTTAAAGAACACTCTGTATAACGAGTTTTTATTTTATTTTAATCAGCTATTTTAGACGCTTAGCTGTTGTTTAACAGTCGTTTATGTTAGTTAATGTTAGAATTTTCAGACCGCCATAAGGACATAACATAATGGAATTTATTATATCATATTTTATCTCATTTATGTAAAAACACCTTCCATTTTTTTCTTACTTTGCACGTTCAGTATTTTCATTCCTTTTTTGTTTCGTATTTGTTTCAAGTTATCAGGAAGTTTTAATTTTTATCAATAAATATCCACGCTGGAAAGGAAAAGTTTCCAAGCGGCATGTACTCGTAGTAACTTTACAAAAGAGTCAATTAAAGTTTTTTTAAAGTTCATTAGGAATCGATTACTTATTTTTTTATTTAAATTAAGTAGGAATCACGGAGATTTATTTATTAGTTAAAAAAATAAAATAATAGACTCTTCAGTAAAGTTATTACATGTCGCCTAGTAACTTTTTCCTTTTCAGCGTCGATATACGAGCATGTTAATTATTTCTACATTGTTCTATGAAAATGTAATATGTTTTTTTTGTAGAATTGGTTTTGCACTATTTATCCCTTTTACTGGAATGAAAATTGATTTTTATTCCGGTAAAACGGATAAGTAGAAATTATTGCTTGATCCTAAATGAATGTTCATAGTTCATACATTACATACTATGTATAATGTTATGTATTTTTTTGCAAAACGATTATTTTGTAAAGAGCTTAATTATTTTGCCCGTGTGGGGAGGTACCTAACAGAATAAATTTAATATATAATTACTAACCTCACGAACAGATTAAAAAAATATATTAATACTTATTATATTATACTGTAACATCGGTCTATCTGTTTGAAAGTTTTCGCTCTTTGCAGCGAGCGGATTTCAAACGTAACTAAAAAAAGACGAAATTTTCCGGGAGTTTTCCGTACAGCCAATGAGTGTATTAAGAGTGCAGAAAGGCAAAGAGGTATCTAATTAACGGCGTACAAATAATACCGCGGCGGGCCCGGGCGTGCAAAGGGCTGTTTCCATTAGTTACCTTGATTGACGTCCAACGCGGTGTCCGCCCCTCGCCCCGCCCGCGCCCCGCACTCCGCCAAGCCCGTCAATCAAGGCTCCGAGCAGCGCAGCGTCTACTAAGTACTTGTGACCTCTTCATTGCTTATGCGCTCCTGGTACGGCACGTGAGGAATTGTGTGGTATGCCGATCGCCTTTGCATTCAGGAATGTTGTAAAGTAAGGACCTACCTACCAAAAACCTAAATAAATAACAATATAAAACCAATGTAGGCATAAATATTTATTTACATCATTATGAATACGAAAGAACAGAAAAATGTTTTTGATGACAGGTTGTTATTGTCATATCAAATTATCGTATAGCAACAGCGTTGCGACGCCGACGCGCTTCGGTGTCGTGTTTCTCGGTTATTAAAAAAATAAGTAGAAAATTAAATAATATTTGTTTATGACAAATTTTGCTTTTAAATAAAATAAAATAACAAACAATAAAAATCTTTTCTGCCTTAATATTTTTTTTAATATCGAAAAAACGTTATTCATTTCGTTTTACTCTTATTTGTTAATAAATGTGTATAAATCACTTTACTTTTCAGTTTTACGTCGCCCGGTTTCGAGATTTGAGACTACGCCATCATTAGAACTTAAGTACTAACTTAGTATCTAAATTTGTTGCAACAGAGAGGGAATATATTTTTGCGAAAGCATTATGGAAGCCTAGACATTTACAGGGCTTATGACCTGCAAGTGGCCACTACACATACTATGTAACATTCACATTTCCTCAACTATTTCATTCCCTGAATTTAGTGAAGTTTAAATCTTTATTGATATTGGTGAGATTCATCTGACTGAATTACTTCACCTATTGTTCACTAAATGTTAACGAAAAGCGGACTGTAGCTAAAATACGAATTTCATTCACTTTTGTAAAAGGTTGGAAATATTTGAAGAAAGATAGGAGCACGAAAATGGACCTACCTTTGATACGATGAGGATGTTCTTCAATTTTCTGCACTGGATGATGAAATTTACTATGAATAATTATGTAACGATTTATGAAAATTTTTACAACGACGCGCGACGATTCCAAGAATGTTTATGCAATGTTATGTAATGTCAAAATGTTGATTGTTTTGTTCCAAATCCAAATCTTCTAATTTTGTATTTCTCGATGTAAGGTAGGTACCATAAGGATGGGTCAAGGGAAGGATGGGAAAGAAAGGTAATCTGTTTCTTCTTCATCAGCCTTATTATCTCCATTGCTGGATAAAGGCCTTTTTCAAACGTCTCCATTCCTTCCTATCACTCGTTTTCATCATCCATGTTTTACCTCGACCCATCTTTTCTGTGGCCTTGCAACACTTCTTTTATTTGCCCATGGGCTCCACTTTATTATTCTGGGTGTTCACCTGCCATCATTTTACCTCGCTAAATTTCCTGCCCACTGCCATTTTAATTTTGCTGCACGATCCATGATATCCACGACTCCGGTTAGGCGCTTTATTTCTTCATTTATTATTCTGTCTCTTAGACATATACCGAGCATCTGTCTTTCCATGGATCGTTGCGAGCATTTTAGTTTTTGTAATTTATTTAATTCCTTCGTGGAGCCTGAAACCAGAAGAGGACGCATCCGCAGGTGATGGATATGGGAATACTCGGCAAATATGCAGGGTAGAAGGGAAATAATACACCTCCCGTGAACCAAACAGGCAGTAGCGTTTGACCCAAAGTGGTTACAAACAGCGTCTGCTTCCTAGGTTAAGGGCGGCTGAATCCAAACTCACCAACACGTCTGGCAAGCGTGGTATTTGAATGCCAAAAATCTTCAAACAAAACAAAATGAACTCGAAAGGAAATTAATTGGCCACAAATAATATCGATAAATGCCATCAAACATACTCCCAGCCTTGAGGAACTATGATACTCGTAGGTCCTCAAAATGAATAAACAAACGATAAAACGAAACTATCGAGATCCAGTTAATCAAACCATGGTATCAAGCAACGCCTGAAAACATTTTTTCACTTTTTATTATTCTTCTTACGTTTAAACATAGGCAGAATGGTTACCGATACACAGTGTCTAAAGAGGCTTAAATCAGCCAATGACAGGTCATAATTTCTGTAAATGCCTAGACTTCAAAAGCAGGTTCTCGAAAATGTTTTCCCTCTTTGTTGTAACAGATTTAGATCGTAATAACTCCCTAGGAAGTAAATCTAGAGTGTCTACTCAAAACATTGTTAGCTTAGAATCACTCGTATGATAATAAATTAAATGATAAATAAATAAATAAAATTTAACGTCTAAGTCTTCTTCTGAAATTAAATTACCGTTCATATTCATATTAAATTTTATAAAATAAATAGAGACCCCTTAAATATTTGTTTTTAGGGTAGTAACCTTGAAACCGGTCGACGTAGATATGACTGAAAATTATGATAATTTTTAAACAAATAAACGAAAAGTATTTTAATAAAGAATTAATGAAATTTACTATAACATTTCTTGGGAAAAATAAGCTGTTTAAAAATACGTGTTTTACAGTTATTAGTACCAACTGGTAGATATAACATTTGGCTGTATTTGAAAAGTTACATTAATAATGAAGGTAATATTTTTTACCAAAATCAATTAAGGTAAGTAGTACTTACCGAGGTTTCCTTAACTTTTATTGATTGCGAGCCTTATTCTTACGCTTGTAGTTTGGGGTCAGTGCCAAACAAGCTCCTGACCGTTTAAATGTACAATAGGTAGAGTTATGGCATGATCTAGGCAGACATGGCAAGTTTGTCATATCAAGTCAGGAGTCAGGACGTCCGAAGTGATAACACCGCCTGCTTTTTGAATGCTTGCCTTCCCACAGCAGGGACAGCATTGGTACGCAAGTTACGGTGAGGTACGTTAAGATTAATCTGAGGAAGGATATCATGGACATTTTATTTATTTTTTACACTTTATATGCATATACAATTTATATACATATAAATTCAAACCGTTCAGTTTAAGAAAATTATAAGTACATGAACATATTTTAACAGACTACAATATTGTATCCGTATAACAATTTAAAACAAAAATTAACTAAAAAATGTATACATGTAATTTTATACAAAAATTAAAAATGGAAATTTACACTTTACTATGAAGAGAGGAGAGGATAGGTGATTGTATAAAAAGAAGAAGGATAAAGGAACGACTCAAACATTTAGATAGTGACATTTCAATATTAATTTGAATGTAAATAAAGAAGGAGGCGTCTCTTATTATTCCACAATCGAGCAGCTACTACTACGAAAGAGCAGGGAGTGAAATAAGAGCGGTGAAGGGGTATTAAAAGGGTTCTCTCGATACTAGAGCGAATAGATAGTCTATGTTGTGATAGAGGTTGGAAGAGTTCTTTCAGATAAACAGGCGAAGTGAGATTATTCAAAATATTGCGAAGAAGTTCATGTAGTTCGAAAATAAATTCATAAAGAAGGACATAAAGTTAAAAAAAAAAAAACAAACAGACTAACAGACAGATTAAAATAAAGATTATTAGTTGAATCGGCATTCAATTCATGGCACTTCTATATAAATTATTATGAAAATAAAACTTTGTTATTAGTGTTACACAATTAGATTATTTTACAAGAACAGTACTACTGTTTCGAGAGAACACTCCTCCCATCGACGGGGTAGTAGTGTTCTTGTAAAATAATCAAATTTTATAACACTAATTACAAAGTTGTATTTTTATAATAATTCCAAAATAAGAATAGCTGGATTATGTGGAAAGTGACATTAGAGCAATAAGAAACTTCAGAAGTTTTTTTAAATAAAATTTTCATTTTTTAATAGAGTATTTAACTAAGGTTATTAAAATATATGTATCGTACTATCAGCGCTTTGATTTTTCAAAGTTTTGTATTTCTGAAATGAATCCGCGTGTGGTGTCTCAAGATCTCTTCCGCTTTTTCAGGTCAGTTCTGCCGATTGGTCCGTGGACGGTAAGTGAACCGAGTATCTTCCACAACTCTCTTATCGTTGATTGATTGATTGATTCATATGAACTAGTCGTTCAACGTATGATATATAACGCTTTTTTTGTAATATAATAAATAAAACGATTTTGTGACGCTTTACAATTATTTACGAAGTAGTTATGATGCAAGAAGTTACAGTTTGAAAAAAGGGTTACACAGTTATTGTGTTTTCTATATCATCATCGCATTTCTCTTTTCGTGCCCGGAGGAGCAAAAGGCACTGCATTGGTAAACCAAATTATGCGTATTTCCATCATATGTTACATGAAGGTAAGTTGATCAGTCTTACGCTTTACGTACCAGCCCAGGAACAATTAAAAATTGCAGTTTATATTTTTTACAGAAACAAACAGTTGACAATGATATAATAACATAAAAAAGATACCGTTTAAAGACAGACCAGCGAAGTTTCTAAATAAATATTATACATATTAAAATGTGATACAATAAAAGGGTGTGTTTATTTGTATTTGTATGAGAGTAAGTGTAGAGGTGTGTTTATGCGTATTTGTGTGGGATCATTAAATAGCAAGTGGGATCGTATCACAGCCATAAAGAATGAGTCTTAATTTATTTTTGAATAAATTAAAGGGCGTGTTAAATATATCAATTCATGAAAAAAGGCATTATAGTTGGAGCAAGAACGATAGAGGAAAGAGTGTTCTGCATAGTTTGTGCTACAGATTGGCAGATGGAATAAATACGTATTTCTTGTAACGCGAAAGGAAACATAAAGATTAATTTTGGAGAGTATGTTAAAAGAGTCTACTTTGTTGTTTGATAATTTATATAAATAACATAATTCAGATATAGTGCGTCTATTTTCAAGGGTAAAAAATCCATTTTGTTTAGCAGATTGGCTGTAAGTGCAAAGCATTATATTGTTTTTATAATTTTGGTATTTAAAAAATTTTCGTTAAACATTTTCAATCCTTTCTATGTTTGTTATGTATTGTGGGTTCCACACAAAGGAAGCAAACTCCAACTTACTGCGTACAAAAGTGTTCAAACAACCTTTGAAATCAATCGAACCCAGGACCTAAGACAAAGGTATTGCTGAGGAGTGGACGAGGTGTTAAGAATACCGTCCTAGGAGGAGGAAAATTTAGTGAGTGAACTGTATTGTTGTGGAAGGAAGGTTGCGCAACTTCACTAACCTGCTGATGATGAGGCGTGATGAGTGCCGGAACCTGACCGGTGAAGCTGGCAGTCATGAGACGCTGGCACAGCTTGCATGGAGCAGGCGGTATAAAAGGACGCACGCACAGCTCGCTTGAGGAAAGATTATTGAGCATTTCACTTGTTTGATGTTAGATTAGTACTGATTATATCATATTTATCCCGGCACACACACGTAGAATTATTGTTACATGGAGTGCGCTAGGAAATGGGAAGGACGGATAGGTAGGTATAGATTAGGTTGAGAATTGGTCCGAACAGGTATTAACCACTACATAACGAGGCGGATTTATCTCCACTCGATTTCCTTATTCAGGATTTTTACCTGAGAGCAGTCATCGAGTTGAATTCACCGGTCCAGAGTTCTGGTTCTATAGCATAGACATAATGAGGAAGTTCAGTGCTTCGAGAAATTGGATATGAAAAATATTTTCTTACACGCGGCAAAAATAAGAGCATTTAATTGTACGAGTATGGCGATTAATCGTTTTATAATAATGAACTATTTCATATTCGTAACGTCGCCAGTTCTAGTGAACAGCTGTTTACAATAGCCAATCAGTGATGCATTTTGATATATTTCCGGTTTCCGAGAAGCGAGGAAGGCCGAGAAAGACATGGCATGATCAAGTACAACAAATTCTTGAAAGTGGTCATGTGAAAAGTCGGAATAATCGACGTGCGTGCATGAGAAGATGTATGAATGTGAAGGAAGCAAAGGAAGTGTGCCAGGACAGAGTGGTGTGGCGTTCTATCCTCTCTGCCTACCCCTCTGGGGAAATGGCGTGATGGTTAGTTAGTTAGTTAGTTAGAGAAGCCATGTTTATCATGTTTTCATACCAACAGGGTTCTCTTTTTTTAATGTCAGGAAAACTCACAGATGACAACCTGTGACGTCACGGGCAATTTCGACAATCAATCCCTGTTGCAATCTATTTATTTTTATGTTCCCAACCAGAAGTCAAAATCTGAAATTTATCAAGTCTTCTAAGAGCAACTTTTGTTTTTATGCCCCAATGTCCAGAATGTGCAGATGAGTCAATTTGTCACACAACTTGGCATTCTTTGAAATAGATCTTCCTGCTTTTCGTAGATCTCTACGACATGAACACAACAGCTTGCCCACCACATACCGCACACCGCATCTGAGGACATAAGTCTCCTTGGCGGTTCCCATATCACGGAAAATTTGGTCGCTGCCGAACGAGAAAAGCTGCTCCAAGGAGCTCTTCGTAATCTGGTAGCCTTAGCATCTTTGTGATGAAAGAAAGTATTCCAGAAAAACCTTTTTTTTTATTTATTTATTTATTTTTTTATTTAATTTTTTTTGATAAACCCTTACGGGTTACATACATTTAACAAAATGTTTTCACTTTTAAAATTCACATTCTACTGTTAATAATAATATTTTTAACATCTTTTGTAAAGGTTGCCTGAGTCTTTTGTTTAGTTTTGTCTGGTAGTTTATTGTATAATTTCAGTCCATGGTTTATAAGTCTCGATTGTCCTTTTCTCGTTTTAAAAGATTGTATATGATATTTTTCTGATATTCTCGTATTGTGTTCATGTTTACTACAATTTTTTTCTAGTTTTAATTCTTCGTCTACAATTACATCAGTGGATAAATTTTAAAGATTCTAGTTTAAAGAGTTCAGTTACGTTTAATTGTTTAGTTTGTTCAAAAAGTTCTTTAGTTGCTATTAGATAGGGAAGGTCATATACTAACTTTAATATTTTATTTTGCTGTCTTTGTAGTCTGTTTATGTCATTTAGATATCCTGTTCCCCATAGTAGTTGCATATAACATATTTTAGTTTTAACATATGCTTCATACATTAATTTTTTTTCCTTTATTGGAACAAAGTTTTTGATTTTAAAAAATAGACTCGATAAAGTTGCCACTTTGCTAATTAAATTGTTGATATGAATTGTCCATGTCAATTGTCTGTCTATTGTTAGTCCTAAGTATTTAACATGTTCAATTTCAGTTAGTCGTTCATTATTTATGTAAGCATCTACTTTGTGACATTTTTTTCTAGAACATGTATTTCATTGGATTGAGAAAAGAGTGAATTCTTCACTGACTGGGATTAAATTGATTGGACATGATCAATTCGCCGAAATGATAACAAAACTTTTTACAAGCCTTGAAATCCTTTTTAGAAGTCACCAGATCTGTATATCCGACACCTATAACAGGGCCACGGATAGTAGCGAAAAGTTCCACTCGGTTTTCAAAGAGAGGGGGAAAGGGACAAGACCACATGCGCCATGAACACAGTGTGGGATGAAATGGTTAGTTGGAAATCTTTTAAATGTGTTAATCGTGTTCATGAATATATTATATACGTTGTTTTATTGCCCTTGTTTGTTGGTGTTACATAGATTTATGTTCTTTTTCTTCAGTTTCTTATATATAAGTACATGTTTTTTCATATAACTGTTGTAATTAGGAAATTCAGTGTTTTTTATGTATTTTTTATTTGTTAATTGATTATTAAACTAAATAAAAATAAAATTGCAAATTTTGTAAATCGTGTTATCAGCGTTATAATTTTTTAAAGCTTTGTATTTCTGAAATGACTCCGCGTGTGACGTTAGAGGTTCTATTCCGCTTATTATTGATCAGTTCTGCCCGTCGGCGTCGGTTCATTGACAGCAAGCAAACCAAAAATCTTCCATAACTCTCTTATTGGTTGATTCATATGAACCAGTGACGTTGTTTAAAGAAGTTCGTTTTAATAAAAAAAAAAATTTTTTTTCGTACATTTTCGGGAAACTTTTCCGTACAATTTAATACTCCAGTGTCTCGATTATGAACGCTATCTTCATCTGTATATATCGAGACGGTATACTTAACTTCTGAACTATCTGTATCTTACCTCGGTATGTTTTACCTACTTGTCTTATCGACATCATATGATCGAAACAAGCCAATGGAATGACCGCAAACAATTAGTCCACGTTCCTTACGTCATTCACATTTATAGTTTAAATAGGCTTCTGGAATAAAAAGTGCTCACTTCAAAGCGATTATAAACTTCAATAAATCCCAATTCAAGTAAAACATGCTCGCTTGAACATTAATTTTGTATGACTTTTGGAAATCACTGTTCAAATTTGGATCGTCTGTATGTATCTACCGATCGACTACAAAGCCGGCTTCTTTAACGTCTCGATACATAAACTCGGAAAGATAGTAAAACAGATAGAAAAAATACAATACCTAATTTATTTTTTTAGAGTGGTAACTTTCCAACTCCTAGATACTCTTATTCGTTAATAAGACAGAATCTAGCTACATTATTTTCACATCTAGGCGTTCGTTTTATTAAAGTGACAGCTATGTCGGAATTTAATTCGACTTCAAAATTGACTTATTTCTCTCTCATATTTTAAAGAAAAAAAGTGCCAACCTCAAAACGATTAAAATTTTTAATAAATTATAATTAAAGGAAAAATTGCTCGATGGAACAAAATTTTTGACACTTTTATTGCGTAGATAAACGTATCGAGGGGTTCTAGACCCGTCGGTATAAACCGATGTACTTACATCAAAGCTTGCTGGTTACCTTTATAGTCGGTCGGGAGACTTTTATCTTCAACTATGACGTCATACTGAAGCTATGGCATTTTAAAGCGTAGATATGTGCACCGTGACGTACGCTTCTCCTTGTTTCATATCGATGTACCTACCCTACTTGAAGGGGGGGGGGGGGGTCGGTAGTATATCTTTATAATCGCTGGAGGGAATTTATCTTCAACTATACTGTCAAGGTGAAGGTTTGACGTCTTTATCTTCTCATCATAATTGAGGCCCAGAAAAAAAATATTGTATGAAATTTCCTGTTCCTCATTGGCTTAGGCCGTAAAAAAATATTTTCTCTTAGTTTGATAAAATATTAACAATTTTTTTTCATAAACCACTGAACTTCCTCATTATATGTATTCTTCATCTGCCTAGACACCAATTATATGCATTAAATATTGCATCAAATACATAGGTATTTTTTAATACAGTATTTTTGAGTAATTGCTATATTTTTTTTTTTTGAAATATTAAGTACGCTCATCAGTTTTAAGCCACACTTTGAGAATCTTTAAATATGTGACCCTGTGACAGCTACTGCGTACAAATCCTTTGGTTAAGTGCTCAGTGCTAACGGTGCAATCGGGTCAATGCTACTTTAATATCTTCAACCAACGATACATCACTACTTATCTACAATTAAATAATACTATTACAATATTTTAATGATTTGCATGCTAATTTTACTCATTTGAAGCAGATATTATTTTCATACGTAATGGGTATATTAGACGTTACACCTTAAAATGTACATAAACATTACATCTAATGACAGTTTAAACGAGAAGAAAAGATTACCGAAGTTTTCATTATTTTTAAGGTTATTATTTTTATTTTTTTATAAAAGAGTTGCTTTGTTATTTACCTTGCTTATAATATACAAGGTTCATATTTCAAAAGTGGATTTTTCTGCAATTAAATTTCTATAAATTTATCTAAACTGTTGGGATCAGGAGGGATATACTAATGTGGGCCAATCAGGAACTTCTCAGCATTTACTCATGTGGAGAGGAAACCACTCAAAACTCTTCAGGAGAAGCCGGCCTGTTGGCAGTAGTCAACAGGCCTTCCGTTCCACTAGAGGAGTGTTCGGCATTTTCTTCCCTACTTTGGTTTATTTTACCAATTGCCTGTTCTAAGGTTATTTACCTAAACTTTGCTCTGGACTCCGATTACAATGGGAGGTTAACAGAATTATTTTCGATTAAAATTTGTTGCAACAGAGAGAGAAAACATTTTTGAGAAGGGGAATATGAGAGTCTAGGCATTTACAGGGCTTATGCCCTGTCATTGGCTGGTTTAAGTGGCCACTTTACACACTGTGTTATTGTTTATTTTATAATTAAATAAATAAAAACAACTTCATTCTCAACCACTTATATTTAAAGATTTTTTTACAAAAAAATTAAATAATATATTAGTTCGAAAAGTAGTTTTTATTTATTTTATTACAATGAATAACCACAAAGTTGGTGCTTCAAATATACAATATATGTTTATTTCACTTAAATGTTATTTTTTATTAGGAAAAAAACAGCAATTATACAGAGTTTGTTAAAAAAAATACACGAAATTTACATACATTTGCTTAATTTAAAAAAATACACGAAATTTATGCTCATATGCTTAATTAAAAAAATTAAAAAATCTCTGTATTAATAGGTAACGCGGTCTCACTTTCCTTCATACAAATGTATTCCCGTATTTCGATTAGTCAATAATACAAAAACGTATCTACAAAATCGCTTATGTTGATAACAAGAGATAAATTCTTTTCAAACAGATTAATCTTACTTTATAGCAACACCAGGGTCTCGATTACAAACGCTATCGTCATTAGTAAATATCAAGACGGTATAAAGTTAAGTCGATACTTATGAACGAAAATGAATATATTCGTACAAAAATGTACAATACCTTCGTTGGTAACCTGTAATTGAACATGTTTAGAATAAAAAACGTATGAATATTCTGCTTTTCATACAGAAAACTTCATTTTACTTTGTAGATACAATTGAAGATAATTGTTAACTTTCCATTGTTTTTCGGACCCAGATTGAATTCATGAATTCAAATGTTTTCATTTTATTTATCTATTTTACAATTAAAATACATTTTCTATAGATGCGTCTTTGTGTTATAGATAAAACCGATAATCGGACATATTTCTGCATGCTTAACTTGAAAACGCATTTTTGTAGATACGTTTTAGTGTTAGTGACTCATCGACTTTCTCCTCAGATTATGGCAGTAGAGCAATGATTCTTTTTACACAGTATAGATATTTATCTATAGTGTGTCTAAGAGACAGAATAAGAAATGAAGAAATAAGGCGCCGAACCGGAGTCGTGGATATCATGGATCGTGCAGCGAAATTGAAATGGCAGTGGGCAGGGCACTTGGCGAGACAAAATGATGGCAGGTGGACACCCAGAATAATAAAGTGGAGACCATGAGCAAACAAAAGAAGTGTTGGAAGGCCACAGAAAAGATGGGTCGACGGCATTGCCTCTATTGCCGGTAAAATGTGGATGATGAAAGCGGGTGATAGGAAGGAATGGAGACGTTTGGAAGAGGCCTTTATCCATCAGTGGAGAGATTAAGGCTGCAGAAAAAGAAAAAGAAGAAGAAGAAGAAAATATTCATCATTGGCGAGTCCTTATCGTTTTAATTTTTTGATAAATAGTTTATTATGGGAACTAGGGCCATCCAAAAACCCTTAAAAGCGCCAGTTTTATCTGACGTCTTCAAACGCATGGCATACAAATTATGATAACTATTTTTGAAAAAATAAAAACGCACGGACACAAATAATTTTATTCTAATACTCTTTAAAAAAAACAGCAAAATCAGTTTTGTTTGGATTTCCGGGAAACGGGAATTGGTCGATTTTAGTTAGGCAAAATTAGTCCGTTGTGCAGTTGTCTTTTTTGCACGGTATCGGAAAGGCATTTGCGAAAGAGTGGTAGAAAAACAATGTTCAAATACCTGCTCATCAACTTTTTCAGCCACCACCTTTCCTTTTCATGCTGTTCTCTTTACTTAATCACCATCGTATTCAGCTTTTTTTTAAATCCTGAAAACATTTCTGGAACACACTTTTTGTTACGGCTTTTAGTTCCGTCAGCGATTCGGTCTTTATCTCCTCTATAGTCGCCCGTTGTCTTTTCATAGTTCTCTTCATCTTTGTATCATCTTCATAGTGTAGTGGTTCGATTCCCAGTGAGAGCACAAAAATTAAAATGTGATTTTTCACGAGCCTGGAATTTCTGTGCAGTAATTTACAATTGCAATTGGCCCCTCTGGTCTGTTGTGGCACACAAAAAAAAGTCTATGTGAATAACTATTAATGATTATTTATTTCCATAGATTTGAACCTTGGAACCGGGGCCAATAATACATATCTACTTGCTGATGATTTCTTGACTGGGAAAATGTGGGTCTTAGAAAGAGACACTCAGTAGGTTGTTGGTAAATAGGTTGATACTTATATTTATAAAAAGCACTTCACCATTTCGCTTTTTTGAATGAAAACGTAAAAATAATTTTTCAATGTAAATCTTTTATTCAGCGAGGGAAATTAAAAAAAAAATAGAATTATTACATTAAAATCAATGAGGTATAATAAATAGACACGTTATTCCTATACAAGCTACACCGAAGAAATGGCATTTTAAAATTAATTTATCATGTAATAATATGAAGTGTATTAAAATGTTTAATACAAATGAATTATGTTCTCAGGAGTTAATACAACTTAATTATGGACTAAAGTATTACTAACTTTGTTTTAAAGTACATATTCAGAACAACAAAGAATCAAAATAAGTTAAATATTTTTATAACTAAATGTATAAACAAAATATAAACCAAAAATTATAAACAGGTTTTTTCTTATTTTTCGATGGCGCTTCATCCCAAATTGAGCCGTGACCTCCTTTAACTGTGGCGTCCAACTCCGCCTGTCCTCAGCAGCCATTTTTTTAATTTGCAACCAGTAGAAGCTGTGCTGTATCTTTTTTTACTTCATCCTCCCACCTCTGTCTAGGTCTTCTAATCCTCCTTTTACCCCCTGGATGTTCAGTAATGACTATTTTAGTTACTCACGCATTAGGCATTCTCTGTAAGTGTCCAGCCCATCTCAACTTGAGCAGTTTTATGTGCGTTGAGATACTAGGGGCTTCATAAATGCCGTACAATTCGGCATTTTGCCTAATACGCCACTCTTCTCCATCTTTCACGGGACCACAGATTCGGCGAAGAACTTTCCTTTCAAATATATCCAGCGTCTCAGTGAGCCTTACTGGCAGGGTCAATACCTCGCATCCATACGCCAATACAGTCCCAATAATGGTCTTGTACATGGTTATCTTTGTTTTCCTATGGACGTTTCTTGACTTAAACCTTGGCAGCAAGGATAAATATGTTTTGTTGCCCGCTGATATTCGTTTATTTATTTCTGTTGTTTCCTCGTTACATTCCGTGAAAAGAGAGCCTAAGTGCGTGAGCTAGTCGACTGCCTCAAAGGAGTAACTATCTCTGAACTGCACGCTACCTCTTGCTCTGTTGGATGGGTTTCGGCTTTGAGGGATAAACTTTGTTTTATCTTTATTAATTCTCAAGCCCACTTCACGCGCAATATAAATGTCGAATTCTCAACACTTTGCCAAGGTTTGACGGACTGTAAATAATTGATCGAGTGTAGATCTGCCCGTTCGAAAACCTGCCTGATATTCTCCCAAAAGATTCTCCGTATATAGCTCGAGTCTTCACTTTAATATAAAGGTAAATATTTTATGAGCTGTGAACAATAGAAAGATACCTCTATGGTTTTCGCACTTCATCTAATCACCTTTCTTGTAAAAAGGGCATATAATGCTTACTTGCCATTCTTCTGGGATTTTCTCTAGAGTCCATATTCTAGCAATCAGACTCCATATTATGGTTTTCAAATGCTCGTTACCATACTGACTGTATTTTTGCCCTCGATACTTTACATACATTCTACATCAAACCATGGATTTCTATCTTGTCTAGGTCTGTTTCCTATACTATACCCTGCTGATCTAATTATTGCGCACTTTATCCTGTTCCAGTCATCTTGGAGGGAGTCATAAGAGGTTTGATCACTGATTTGAGCTGGTAGGTTAGTAGATAGGGTGCTATGGTACAACTCCATGCCTTCTGGTATTTTAAATGCCTCATTATTAAATTTGGGCAAAGAAGGTTGCCTGCTGGAGTTGGTTTTAGCAATTCGGCTTTTATAAGTGGCAACAACCATGAAGTGTGGTTTTACAAATAAAGTCGAAAAAATCAGACTGGCGTGTAGTTCAGCGAAAAAACCTGTAATTTTAGCTAATGCCCTTCGAAAATTCAGTAAATTTGAACCAACATCTATAAATGAGGTTAAAAAAATTGTTGCAGCATTACCCGACAAACAATGTATATTAGATCCGATGCCAACATGGCTTTTGAAAAAATGCATTAACGTATTAGCTCCATTTTTAACAGATTTATTTAATACATCCATGGAGCGTAGCTTTGTTCCGAGAGCCATAAAGGAAGCAAGTGTAACTCCACTTTTAAAAAAATCTCAACTAGATGTGGAAGATCTTTCCAGTTTTCGCCCTATTTCAAATCTTCCCATCGTATCAAAAATACTAGAAAAAATAGTTTCTCATAGGCTCGTTAACTATATCGAGCAGAATTCTTTATTTTCGGTAAGGCAATCGGTATACCGACGTTTTCATTCCACGGAGACGGGAGTGATAAGAGTACTATCTGACATTACAACGGCGGTAGACTAAAAAGCCATAATATCATTGGTGAAGATTTCCGGTTTGCTTGCTGTGAATGGACCAATAGGCAAAACTGACCGAGAATAAGCGGAAGTAGAACCTTTGACTTAACACGCAGAGTTATTTCAGAAATACGAAACCTTAAAACCTAACCTAACCTAACCTAACCTAACCTAAATAAATGCAGCGCTGATAATACGATATATAAAAATTGAAAATTGGAATGGCATTTTCTATGCGGTAGTAAAATGTCTATTTAATTATACGCCATTGATTTTAATACATATGATATTTCTATACGTAATTGTGTTTACTGTTAAAACATAACGTATCTATAGTTCATGGGCATTATCGCTACCGCAAATAATTCGATACTATAGATAATAATTCGTTATCAAAAATGTTTATACAGTGGGTAGAAATATTATCAAACGCTAGCCGCCTAACTCCTAAACATTTCCCAACTCCGACAAACGATCAGCGTCGAAATAATGAATGACACGAATTCGTTTTCGCCTCTTCACACTATACTTTTCTCTTTTCAGATTTGAACTACAAAATCACTCCTTACAGCATTTCTACATCACTACTTAAGTTTTGAACGCGGAAACAGTAAACTCGGGACGCGGTTGCATTATGTAGCTTGTCCTTTAGTAATCGAGCCCCCCCTAACCCTTCAGCTCGATTCACCTTTGTTGGCAGCGTGCATTGAGACCGGTTTACGATAATACATTTGAAAGACAAGTAAACAGGCAACACGTAAAAAAGTAGAAGCAGTTCGAAAAGAAATTATAAATACCAACACTACATTCTGTTTTATTTACTCGTTATTTTATTTTACCATCTGAAATATAAAAAAATTATTGCGGTGCGGGTAGCGTTTCACTGCACGTAGGCCATCGGAATACTTAAGTTGTACGGTATAAATGTTGTAAAGAATCAGTCAAAAGGGATATTTTAGTGTCAAAATCAAAATTGAGTTGAGGTTTATGAATGCGACTTTTTTGATAAGTGTTGGTGTTTTGCAATCACGATACGATCATCCAATACCTCGTGACTTTCTAAGTGCCAGGCAGTGTAAACAACCGACTGTTTCTTTCAGAAGTGCTCGTTAACCGCTCGGCAAAGATCGGTTGCAGTCGGGGCGGTTCTATTAAGTTCGATAAAGAGAATAATATTTATATTTAGCGATATAGGTATTTATTTACGTAGGTGGGTACACAAGCGCGTTCTTCGCTTTTCCTTGGACAGAATCACCGCGTTCTTGGAAAAATCATGGCAAAATTTATTGCATATCTCGCTGCATCTTTTTTCTTTGGCAGATGATTTATCTTTATTATTTGTTGCCTTTTTTTGTAAATGCCCATGTGAGAACTCAGTTTCCAGTTTAATCATTAATAAAAACAAACAACTAAAAATTAAATGTTTAATCTATTAAAACGTCAAGGTATTTTACATACCTACTTAATCAACCACGAAAACAATTACCTAAGGATTCAATAAGTAGTCTACATATTTGATAACTTTTAATAAAAATGTAATGAAATGTGTATTCCTGGAGGCCAATTACAAACGGTACATATCGAGACGGTATAAAATAAAATCGATGTTTATGTATGAAAATGTGTTTACAGGTAAACGTCGTTTTCACAGGGTTCCGTCCCGAGAGACACCGGCGTAAAATGGAAGATATAAGGTTAGGTTCCGTGTCAAAATTCTAAGAACAATCTAAGATGTTTTATTAAATACATATCCTATATAATACAGGTTGTTCTTTAAACCCTGTCACATCTATTAAAAATAAATTATAAATGTATTTAATAAATACGGTTTAAATTCGTTTACAAAATAAATAATAATCTCTTACAAATATTTTTTAATAACAAATACTAACTCACCAGTTCGTCGGTACTAAATTTAATTATTACACTTTTTTTAAGAAAAGCATTTAATTTAATTTGCTTTGATTGTATCTTCCTTTCTTGCAGAATTATAGCATAAATCATAAATTTTTGAATATTTTTTCAATTTTGATAATAATAGAATAAAAAATATAATCGAAGCTTCTTATTTTTCTTAAAAAAAAAACAAAAAACTGATTCGGAAACAATTTCAAACATATAATAGGCGGCTCGCGTACACGGTACTAGAATAAAACAACGTGTAAAAGTGTGTGCTATTAGAATCGCGGCGCCCACTGTCGTCTGGTGTCGGCTGAACCAGGGAACCCTACGTCGGTACCAACCGGCGTAGTTGTAAATCGGCGCAAAACGACGTTTACCTGTATTTGGATGAAAATTTTAAGTATCTTCATCGGTAACCTGTAATTGAACATGTCTAATAATAGTTTTTTTTTATATGGAAAACTTTATTTCACTTTGCGGATAAAATTTAAGATTTAACTTTATGCCGTCTCGATGGGTAGCGACGACGATAGCGTTTGTAATCGTTACCCTGATATTAAGACGAGTTATATAAAAAATGTAAATACGTATAAGAATATAAATATAGTGGTAAGATTGCCAAATACCTCACCTAATCCTTGTGCTCCCTACGTTTATACCTATATAGACAAGTAATAGCTATTATATCTACCTACCTGTATTAAAGATTAAGTATAAACATAAGGCTGGAACCCCAAATACTCATATTAATGTAACAAATTAAACAGTATTTTTTTCTTCTGATAGAAACCTGTATAAAACTATTTTCTTTGATTGATTTATTTAACATATAATATCATCATTCCATAGCCACTCTTTAGTTGGAGCACAAGTATATGGTGTCTATAAAGACCCTGCATGCATCGCTGTCAGTTACTAGCTCCTGTGTATCTTCCCAAGCCAGGTTGCGTCCCGCAGTTCTGACATAAACTGTCGACGAAGTCAGCAGCGGACGCCCAGGACGTCGAGACGCTCTATAAAGCAGAAAAACGTGGTGGAGGCTTTATAATATCTCTCTTCAATCCGTGCCTCATGTCTGAGGATGGTGATCACGCCTGACCGGCTTGACTCCAGGCATGGCTCATCGCTGTCAGTGACAGTCTCCCTCCATCTGGAACGGTCTTGTGCAATTATGTAGCCATTCGTGAGTGATAATTCTGATAATTCGACGACCGAGCCGCTCCGCTCCATCTTGTCGGTTTACGTCCACGCCACCTTGTACCTTCGACACTTCTCAGGAAGATAGTTTTCTTTAAACTAAAAGTTCCCCCCTGGAAATATGCCCAAAGAACTGCAGGATTCTTTTCTCGCACATAAATGTAAGTCTTTCTCTTATGTCTAGTTCCCGGAGTAAAGATACATTTCTACGTCTGGCTGTCCACGGAATCCTCAGCATTTACCGTAAACACCATATTTCAAAAGCTTCGATTTTTTATATTCAGATTCTCTCACTGTTCAACATTCCACACCGGAAATGAACCCTGAGAAAGCCAAGGCCTCAACCAGACTCTTTTTGGTGTCTTTCGAATCATCACCAACCGACTCATTGCACTTTTTGCAATATCAAAACATCGTCGTATTTTTCCTTCACATACTCCACCATCGCTGATGAGAGAAACTGGATAAATGAAATTGTTGACTCTTTCTAAGTTATGCAGCAAATCAATGGATATGGTTTATTTATTTATTTTAAACTTTAAGTACAAAGAATAAGTACTTTGGTAGACTTATTGCTAAAAGCAAAATCTTCCAGCCAACCAAATAACAGATTGGTCAAAAAAAGTGATTCGTCAAAATTTGTATTAAAAAAACATGAATGTAAATCAAAAGATACATACATATTAAATAAAAAACCTAATTAATTGAAAATAACAGCATTAATAAAAAAAGTACATTATGTTATATACATATCAAATGATGAGAAAATGAGGAATCTGAGTTTAGAAGGAGAGAGAAAGAGGAACTAAGAAAAGAAAAAGAGATAAAAATATATATTTATATAATGGTAAATGTTATTTATTAAAAAACTACCATATTTGAAAAATATGGAATCTTTTAATTATTTTATGTTTATAAATGAATAAAAATATACGATGAGATGCCTGAAAGAATATGAAAAAATTTAAGAATCGCCATGTTTACTGCAACTGGTAATTTAGATTTATTTATTGTGTACGCAGTGAATGAGGAACTTCAGCCCTACAGGAAATTGGATACAATAAATGTTTTCTTGCGCGCGGTAAAAATTGGAGCATTAAATTGTTCAGCAAAGTTTCCTGAAAATGTACGAAAAAAAATATGAAAAACATTTTGATAAAATTGGACTACTTTGAACGACGTTCCTTGTTCATAAGAATCAACCTATGATATGAGAGTTATCTATGGAAGATCTCCGGTTTGCTTGCCGTGAATGGACCAATGGGCAGAACTGAGCCTCGATTACAATGGGAAGTTAAGAAAGTTATCTTCGGCTGTCTATAAAGAAAAATCGATATTTTTGTCTACGAAAGTAAGTATATTTGTATGAACATTTAAAGTATCTTCATCGGTAACCTATAATTGAACACGATTAAAAGAAAAAAATGTATGCATGTTCTGCTTTTTATATAGAAAGCTGAATTTTAGTTTATAGATAAAATTTAAGATAAATGTTAATTTCCCATTGTAATCGGTGTAACCTGATCGAGAATAAGCGGAAGAGAATATTTGACGTCACACGCGGATTTATTTTAGAAATACAAAACTTTAAAAAATGGTAGCGCTGATAATACGATACTCATATAAAAAAATTGAATGAGGTAGTAAAATGTCTATTTCATTAATTAAAAAAAATCCTAGCGATATGAAACATAAAAATAAAATTTCTTGGCTTAGTTTAATAGTCTATTGACAAATAAAAATCACTGAACTTCCTCATTGGTAGAATTCAACATTAAAAGGTAAGGTATTCAAAATAAAATACTATTTTTAGATAAAATTTTACTTTTATTTGTTTATATATACAGGAAGGTATAATGTGACGCGTTTTGACTTGTTAGAACAATAAAAGTAAAATTTAATCCAATTATAGTATTTTATTTTGGATGCCAAATTTTAGCAATTTAGATGTTTAATATAGTATAGATGAAAGTATAGTGTTTCCATAGTTTTTTAAGTTTATATATATTTTTTTTTATTGAGAAAATATAGTCGTACATTGATTGATTGATTGATTGATTTGGTGTTTATTTTGTAGAACTCCATATTTAAACTTATAATATAAGAAATCAAACACTGATTTGAGTCTACTGAACACTTTATTTTATTTTTACAAAATTTTTGTTTCGCCTTGTTAGGGCATTTTCAAACGAATGTGAAGATAAGACGGATTGAATTTTCTTATATAGTTATATAATTCAAGGTACTTAAGTAAAAAATAAAAATAATCTTATTAACTATGCCATGTACATTATTCATAATTGTGGGAAAAACCAATAGTGAAGGGTAAGTCTAATTGTTCAATCGGTAATGGGGATATATATATACATATATAAACATATATATATATATATGTATACAGTCATACATAATAAATATTAAAACGAAGATTTTCAAACGTAAAAATATTAATTAAGTTTTCATCAATTAAATAAAAGATATAAACACTAACAATATTTTGAGTTTGTCGAAATTGTTGTAGACAAGGACTGGATAAACATTAAATGTGACAAAAAAAACTTGTTGCGTTTACGATTTTCTAAGGAGGTGATCATTGATAATAAATAAAAATATCGAATGCACACTCTGAGTCGTCCATGCACACATTTGAACGCGTACATATATACAAATACGTACGCACATCTACATGCATATATTATATAAAACATAGACATACACATGCATTACATGCGGTGCATAAACATACTATACACCTCGCGATATTCGGCAACTATTCCAAATAATCAACTCCATGAAGAAAATTTCTGTATAAATGCAACGTGCAGTTAAAAATGTCTACACAAATTCTGATTTCATTATAATTTTTAAGGTACGTCTGAATTACAGGTATAATTGTTAGTATATGAAAAAGGCCATTTAATCTGGGATAGCGAAGACGACAAAGAAGACCGAAAACTTATTTGCATATGCTATCCGGCATGACGTCTAAAATGCGGTTTTAAATTTAGGTAGTGTTGGGAGTTTAGAATTTTGAACATTATTTCGCACAGAAGTACACTCGTACACTGTGGTATATTTAAAGTGGCCATTTTAAAGATGAGCACAAACAAACTTTTTTAAAAATTCCTCGTAAATTAATGTATGTTGACGTTATAATGTCCAGTATTGTTGTGGTATTTGCCCATTTTACTATAAAAAAGTATAAAAAGAACTCTGTAGCATCATAATTACTGCAGTATTCTTCTCGATATTTTATTCAATTGACTTCAGAGAACACTAAATACGTTAGTGTTTTCCCAAGAGAAAAAAAGTGGTTGACTGGGCTACAAAATTCCTTTACTCGCGGTGATGTAACATCTTGTTACCACAAGCAAAAGACAGAATGTTCTGAAGTTCAGACATTTAAAAAAGGAAAAAAAAAATCTCTTAAGTAATCCCTTTTCTATAATACATAAAAATTCAAACATAATTTAGGCCTATTGTACCAAAATAAATTAAAAATTATAAATACGCTGGTCATATGACTAGCGTGCACTCTCAAAAGAATTTCTTCTTTTATTTTTGTCTCTTTCACACAAAAACCGGGCAAAGAATGTTCTATTCTCGTGCTCTTTCTTATACAGTAAAACATATTTACTGAGGTATTGGCATCACTTTCATTCGAATAATTATTTTTCGCCACAGTAAGGATAATTATTTTATTTTTAAAAAATCCAGCATATTTACACAAAGTTTACTTTTAAAATCCGATGTGAAGGTGGTGTACATTTGAAGTTTATAAAAAATACAACTTCATCATTAAAATAAATAAGAGTCTTGTATCCTATGTAGACTGGTGTTACATCATAGCTACACAAGAGTTAAACAGCATTCATAACTTAAAACAGACACATTTAGACTTACGCGACATTGCACTCTTAGAGCGGTGATTTGTTTTCAATCACAGCTTGGTAGTCCCTGGCTTCGTGGGGAATCCAGAATCAGTAGAATTCTCAACCGACCTGTGTGCCCTCCCGACGGAGTTGATCGTATCGGGAGCACAGAGGCACGGAGAGGCGAGGAGGTATCGCGACCGCCACTTCCAAACGGCTCATTTATCAGGCTAAAGGCTCGAGGAATTCCAGCGGTGCGCGGCACCCTTCCGCGACATTCGCTCCTGGCACAACCAGACATACAGACCAGGGTCACATAATAAATAAATTCATAGAATTAAGAATTCTATGCATGGCTTGTTATCAAGACCGCCGGCGCACATGATCCCAAAACCACTTTCTAGTAGGTATTTCTTTTATTTTTTTAATTTCTTTTTATTTAAAAAAAAAAATTTGCTTTCTTATGATTTACCCAAATATAGAATTTTGAGGGCCATTTTCAACGAGTTATAAATAACTCACTATTAGAAAATGGAATCAAGTTGGGGTAGAGAGGGATTTGAGCCACGGAACTTTGGTCCGTGAGTCCGAGACACAAGCCACAGGACCACAACCCGAACTCAAAGTATTATTAATTTTGCTTGTTTAGTGGGAAATTCGATACAATTTTTTAATATTTGGGAAATCGAATGAACCGATATTCACACGTTTATAGTGTTGTTAAACTAGGTTTTCCTCAGACAGAATAATAATTAAACAAAGGGATCCGGAAATAATTTAAAGAAATTTATATCTAATATAATATAAGGAAAGGCTTAAGAATGGGAGCAAAAATGGGTGATTTAAATGTCAATTGTCTTTTGTATGCTGACGATGCCGTGCTTCTCGCTAATAACAAGAAGGAACTGCAATTCTTGGTAACAAAAGTCGACAATATATGCAAGGGAAGCGATTTGCTGATGAATGTCGATAAATCGAATGTGATGGTTTTTTAATGAAATGAAAGTATGACTGCAGAACTAAAAAAGTGTTAAATCCTGATGCGTAAATTTATTTATTTCAATAAATGTCATTAAATATTTGTATATAACCACTTACTGACTTTTCTATGTATACCGGTTTCGAGACGTACCCGTCTCTTCGTCAGGATACCATTGAAACCAACATGCAAAACCCACTATACACCTTCACCATAGTTGTTGCACAAAAATATAAAATGTAATGTTCCTTTGATCAATAATCAAACATTATATATATTTTTTAATGTTATTCAAAATTGACTTCTTAGTTATTTTTTTAACTAGTTCAAAGTATTTCTAATACCAAATTATCTTTTTTTATCGATAATTCTATAACTGGTAATATTTTATAATTTTATATAGTTTATATTTCTTAGACTTTCTAAATTAATAATATTGTTTTAAATGCTCCGTATTACTTATTACTTATAATTATGCTTACATGTATGTATATTTAATTGTATTTGTAACTAATATGTAAAAGGCACTAAGTGCCGTTTATTTCAATAAAAAAAAAAAAAAATCAATTCTGAGAATACTTAATTTTCTGTACAATATATAATGGTTCTTATTTATCACTTATTAGATACAAGATAGATGAGCCGCAAAGCAAGAAGACCTGTGAGAAGACCACCTTGAAGTTGGGAACATGACATTAGGAGCACAGCAGTAGGTTACAGGCGGCTACTTAAAGCCCAAGAAAGGAAGCGGTGCGGTAGATTGATAATGAATCACTGATGAAGAAGAAAAGGCATCTTAAGGAAGATGAAGAAAAATTAAAAAGGGAGGCTCTTCGTTGGGTTAAGAGCAGCTCTAAATTTAACATGGTAAAAACATAGGTACTTTCTTTCTATTAAAATATTGCGTACAATGTACCAATTTTTTTTTTAATGTGATACTCTTTGGTAATGTTTATGTTATCACCAATAGGAATCTGTCTTAGCTGAAAGTGATTAAATTTGTCATCTCATGTTTTCTATCTTATTTTTATATTTTATTATTTATATATTTATGAGTAGGCATTTTTTATACTTTATATAGGAATTAAGATTTGTGTACAGTATGTACATAAATTAGAATGTTTGTATTTAATACTACGCGAGAAAGTGTCTATGTTGAGGGTCTTTATATCATGTCTATAGGAACATTCAGAATCTCTCGTTGGCCTGATGTATGCCCGCCCACCCCTGGTCAAAATACTTCAAACAAACAACAACAAACCATCACGCCGCGCCGTTTCCCCGTAGGGGTAGGCAGAGAAGGTAGAACGCCATATCACTCTGTCTTTGCATACAGACCTCGCTTCCTCTACATTCATACATCTTCTCATTATTATTCCTACTCTTGACATGTCCACCTTTAAGTATTTGATGGACTTAATGGTCCATGTCTTTCTCGGTCTTCCTCGTTTTCTGCATCCTCCAACATTCGCATCGTAAATCCTTTTAGCCGTTCTTTCGCTGTCCATTCGCTCTACATGTCCAAACCAACACAGCACCCCATACTTGATTCTGTCGATAATGCATGTCTCAGCCTTACACAGTTCACGGATCTCGACATTTGTGCACCTATCATACATCGTTTTACCACACTTTCGCCTGAGAGATCGCATTTCGACAGCACTTAACCTGCTTTTATCATTATTTTTCCAATTCCATACTTCGCAAGTAGATTTCAGTGCACCATTCACCCCGTTCCCGAATATCTTTCTTAGTCTTAGTGCTTACAGGATTTAAGTAATTAATTTACACAATTAGTAACAATTACCATTCTACCTATGAAGTGACGTATATATTTATGAATTTTTAAAACCTTACAGGGTAAAACCCGATTAATAAAATTCGTTGACGATTTACTTGTATTTGTTAGTAATCATATTCAGTTTTTGATTGGTAAACTGACTACTTTTTGAAAACTAACTAAAGTGTAAAAAGGTTGACAGCGATTTTTATAAATATAATGTTATTACAACAATTTACAAAGACTATAAAAAATATGACGATAATTTGTACCGCATTTAGAGACTCACCGACACTGTTTAAAAAAAAATCTGTAAAAACTAGCGTCCCGTCATATTTACAACAGGCTAGGTACGATATAACTAAGCCTACGAACCATATTTCGTTTCGCGATTTTTAAATTTATTATATTCGCGAATCTCACGTGTGTTGTACTGATGGACATTTGCAAATTGGCTTCTATTCACTTTAAAAAACTGTTTTATTCGATATTTTTTAGAAATACAAAATAAAAACTTCATTCGGTGCCATAAAGAATATAAATTCTTACGTTTTTCTGAAGATCTTGTAAGACGTATGTTTTATTTTACCGGTCCTGCTATTTTCAAATGTACTATTCAGTTCAGATTCGTTTTAATTAAACTGGTAGCCTCATAGCGTGGTACGTTATTATTTTCTCGTAACTGATGTGTGGTTTACCGCAGAAATGAATTCGTTTCATGTTTATTACTTAGGCCCGGTATTATGAAACATACATATATGTTTGTATTTGACACCCAAGGTACAACGTTTGTTACAGAATCGACGCAAAGAGAATATGCAAGAAATATTTTAAATAATAAAATTATAATTCAAAATAATAAAGATTATTATTGATTTATGTAGTAATTGTACAATGGTAGCTATCGCTATCCTGGACCCGTATCAAAATGGGAAACTAAAATATTTACTTTGTGAATAACAGTGGCACAATCCGAAAAACACATTTCTACTAGAGAGCAGTTTTACACACACCCGCACCATCAGTAAATAGCAATTACACTGGTTAACGTGGTTTTTGTCTCACGATTACCAATAAGTGTGCATTCAATTGAGTTTTTTTTAACAATGTTGCTCTCAGTTATTTGGGAAATTGAAAGGCGGAAAGTTCCCGGAATATTGTTTTTTGTCTTTTGTTATTCTATTTAGTTTTTTTTACTTGGTTTTTCGTATTTTTCATTTTCTCTCTATCTATCCTCGGCTCTATTGTACACACCATGATCGGTCTGACACACGTTTTGTATTTCCGATAATTACTTTTAGACCGGCAGATTACGCCATTTCAAATTTAGACTAAACTTAGGTATCTGGCATCTCAATAAAGAGACTAAGTATTGAACTAAAATTTGTTGCCATAATTTAAATAAATTAAATTGAACATGAAAGTGGCTTAAGTAAAATTTTAATTTTTAGTTTATGTAAAGAAATACAAGAATTTTAAATCACATTTATTTTTGTGACATTTTCCTTTATTTCTTCGTAAAATTATGCCTTCGGTAATACTTCAATAAAACTAATATTTATTGAAATATTTTAGTTGAAACCTTTTTTTATAGAATTGAATTGAATTTATTATATAAATAAAACACGAGTGATACTTAAATCCACAAATTTGGAATATCCAGTGACCGGTTTCATCGCTTTCGCGACATCTCCGAGACTGGTATCTTTATTAAAAAGTTAAATGTATTTATACAGAACAGAGGTAAGGATACATAATTCAAAGTTATATGTAAGTAAATTAAATAAAGTTATTTTTATCTTAAGGATCATTATCAACAAATTTTCTTTGGGTTAACTAATGAATTGATATAATGCTATTTTAATGAGTTTAAGTATTTTTTTATTTTTTTTAAATATCTGGTATCTAAACATGTTTAATTATAGGTTACCGGACGAAGATACTTTAAATGTTCATGCAAATGCACTCATTTTCATACACAAATATCGATTTTTCTTTATAGACAGTCGAAGATAACTCAGTTAACTTCCTATTGTAATCGAGGCCTCGCTAACTTCCTGTTTTAATGGTCCACTATTATTTTTTAAATATTTTTCAATTTAGGAATGTGACATACGAACCATTTCGATCAAACTGAGAAGTGAATGACAGACTCAACCCTTAATTGCATGGTGTAACTTATTTGATGCATACCACAAAAATGACAGTAAAATGACTTAAAATCAATTATACAAATGATTTTGTGATGTTACGAATTAGATATATAGCCGAGATAGTACAAAAGAAGCGTAAAGGTCCGATGACTCAGGTTCCTCCATCTGAGGTTCACAATAATGAAACGAGTCATTGGATGGTATATAAATCAAAAAGGCAACGCGGTTAATTGCCTAAATTCAAATATCGATGTGCTGTACATTTGTGTATGGCAAAATGTTATTTCTTCTCTAACTAATATAGTTTCCATGCGACTGGACTGTGGAATCATCTCTTATCCACTATCAGAGATGTGTATCATCGTTTAAATCACGTCTGAAGAAACATCTCCTTTCTCTTCCTTAATCTCTCCTCCTTTCGTCTTTTCTCTTTATTCCGCCAATGCAGATTTAGCGTTATGTACAAAAAGTTAAATAAATAAACAAAAAAATAGATAAAATATCAAATTTTCTATCTCGCTTTCCATCAATAAATGTATTTAAGATGAACATATTTTTACATTTCTGATATTTCCACGAAACCATCGTATAGCGTAGCAAGTTTTAAACATACCTATTTTTCCTAATATTTTCTATCCAAGATTTAAAAAAATATTTTTCCGTCCACTTTTTACTTTAAAACGTTATTTAAAAAAAAAATGTTATGCAATGAAAGGTTAAATTATAAAACCAGCTGGTCCAAGAAGAAGTATAAAAATTTAAAAATATTTTCGAGCGTTGCCTAGTATGTAGGTGAATTAATTCGTTATAATTCGCATCGATAAAGGTTTCAGCTCTTTATCTTCACAAAGATCGTCAAATTTAAAAATGGAAGAATTGAAGGAATACAGGTGTTTAAACATAGGCAGAATGGTGAGTGTTACACAGTGCGTAACGTGGCCACTTTAACCAACCAATGACTGGTATATTGCCTTCTATAAAATGTTCTTCATCTCTGTTGTAATGTATAAAGGTGAAAATATAGTTTATTCGTATTCCTATAATTTCACATGTTATAACAAATTGAAATAAGTTATCAAATAAAACGCAGTCTCTTTATTAAAATGTTCAGTCATTTTTATTTTTAAGCACGCTTTAAACCACATATATGTTAATGGCAGAAATGCCGTATATAAATAAATAAATCATTCCTTCTAAGTATTCAACTATATTAGAAGTAAGAATGTCTTTCAATGTAACCAGAGTCCATAAAGTGAACTTTGAACACATTTTAACAGATACAACTTGTCATTCAAGTAAGTAGGTACTACAGATATATTAAATTCAGTGGTAGGTACACATTTAATTCCCGGCGTAGTTGACATGAAATATTCATTGAAAAATGGTCAAGTCCTGGGACAGAACAATATTGTATTGTCTACGTGTAAACGGCCTTTAAAGAAATACGAAAATATAAATATTAAGCCATTATTTTGGTTCTTGAAAAGTATTTCTTAAGGTGTAGAGGTGCTTACTGGTTCCATTTCAGTGGCCCGCATAAATACACAAAACATTAAAACAGTATTTATTGCCTTGTCATCATAATATTATAATCGATCGTTTAAACATGACACGCTTCATGATGGTCACTGATACCCGTATACTTTACGAATAATGGTGAACGCCAATGACAGAAATATGTGGAGCACTTCGGCAAAGAGGACTGTCTTTTCAACATGCATGGAACTTGTCCAAAATCTGTTTTTGAGATAATGGAATAAAAAAAAATATTTATCACTTAATCTAACTTGAGTTATTTATTATTCTTGATGATTTATATGGCGCCATTTTTGTAAAATACCCCTAAAGGGTACAATAACCGAATAAACACCCTGTAGTCACAGAGCGCACACGCGGTTGGGGTTTCAGTTCTCCGTTTCCAATTATATTAAATTTTAATAATGAGTAGGCGCTAGATGGACGGTTAGAAATCTAGTCCTCATTTACTCTAAATCTAGTCCCCCAGTTTTGATAAAATGAAATAAATTATATGTATAATCTAGATTACAGCGTGTTCTGCAGCTACAGAGCGCATAGGCGGGCAGGTTGGAACGCTTTGTAGGTAGGTAGGTACTCTAATATTGTTAGTACTCACTCGTTTTTGAAAAAATACCTAATTACCACTGACGTTTAAAAAAATTAGAAAATATATTTAAAACAAAAAAAAATTTCTGCGTTTCTACGATTTACGCAAATATTTAAATTTTGGAGCCATTTTCTTTTTTTTTCTCTTTTGAAGGAATAATCCGCTAAGTCTCTATTTTGAGGCTTGTCAGCAGGTGGGATAGAGGGGATATGGAAGGAAGTAACGAAAAATACACCACAACTCCCAGACCATTTGAGAAAAAAATCTTTCTTGGATTTTTTTCTTTCAACTGGCGAGAATCGAACCCGCGACGACAGTTTCACAGTTGGCCGTCTAACCAACTGCGCCACGGCGCCTGTCCTTTTCATCCTCTTTTCAACGTTCGCTCCTAAGCGGAGCACGTGGACATCCAATCCTGCGTTCCTTAGTTCTGCCGCATAAAACCTAAAGATCTTCATCGACGGCCTTCCAGGAGCCCGCAGGTGTAAAGAAGAGGCAATTTGGGTTCCCGAGGAATGAAAGCGATAGTGAAAGCAGGCCAATCTTAAACTATGACTGAGTAAAGCTTGAAAGAGCTTTGGCGTCCAGGAATCTCGGTATGCTGTTACGCTTAGTTATAATTTAATCTTCTTGTAATTTGATTGCGCACTAATTCCCTAAATATGGTTGGTTTTTTCTCAGAAATGCCATTTTTTTCTAAATGTTCAGGTTTTGAAAACATTGTACGATTCCCAAGTAAAAAGTTGCTTAGAATTTCGACGGTCTCTACGTATACTATCGAATCTGCCTTTTTCGAGGTTTACAGGAGAGCAAAGCAAAGCTTGAAAATATTTTAAGAAGCTTTCTAATGACGTAAAATTGTCAAACATGTGTCTACTGGAATACAATAAACACACCTTAAGCAATAATTCTACAGTATCTGATAGCTTCTGAAAGAAATAACAATCTTTGTTTTTGCTCTCCCGTAAACCTCGCAAAATGCAGATTCGATTGTACCCTTACGCAGGGACCGTCGATTTAGTTCCATCATTTGATCGCCTAATGAGACCAGACATTCCTTAATGGTAGAGAGAGTTCTGAATTACCCTGTATCTCTAACTTCTTACTAGGATTGCTGGTCTACTAATCATTGTGAAAGATGAGGGATATTCATTTGGCAGTTCACTTTTTTAAACTGATTGGTGATGAGCTCGATGAACGCCAGCGGCAAGCTTGCGTCGATGCCAAGGCCGCAATTACAAACGCTATCTTCATCGGTATATACCCGTACGGTATATTTAACTTTTCTACAATTTGTACCTTCCTCGGTATGGTAAATTTTGATCTACCAACATGTCGATACGCGATTTCATTATGTCATCTCAGATTTCATATGAACGAATTCAAACAATAGGTAAGTGACGCTGAAACTTTACTCCTCGTTAAATGCCAAATAAAAATTGGAGAATTTTTTTTTTTTAAAAAGGAATAACCCGCTAAACCTCTATTTTGAGGCTTGTCAGCAGGTGAGAGGGAATATGGAGGGAGGTTAGGAAAAAATACACTACAACACCCAGACCAATTGAGAAAAATATTTTAATTACAACTGACGGGAATCGAACCCGAGACGCCAGGTTCACAGTTGGTCGTCTAACTATCTGCGCCACGGCGCCCGTCTATCTCGCATTTTAAATAGGTTTCTGTGATAAAAAGTGGGCACTTCAAACGATAAAACAATGATAAAAATCGTAATGAAATCAACAATTGCTCGTTGGGACAAAATTGTTCTCACTTTTGATGAGTGGATATGTATACCGTGGGGTACTCGAGCCCTCGACCTTAAAGAAAGAGGGTCGGTAGTGTATCTTCGTGATCGCTTGGGAGAATTTATCTTTAACTAAGACGTCATGGTGAATCAGTCGGATCGTTTCTGAATAAAAATGGATCTTGCTCTAAGCGTAGAAGCGAATCGATGTACAGGGCCTCATACCGATAACGTTTTAAACAAGCTTGCCTACTTAATAAGGCATTAAGCTCTCCTGTCCTGCACGATCAATGTAAAAAGCTCTTCGTTAGTTCAAAATATGTTTCGGGACGCGGACTCAAAGCGGAAGGGCGTGTAGCAGGCGCGCGGATATTGGACAAATGAGTTAATAAGAATACTTACCACAATAATAACATGACAGGCCGTTTTACAAATGGACGTTGAAAAGTTTCCACCTAAGCGTCATTTCAAAAGTATAATTTGGTAAAAAAGAACAAATGTATTTTGAGAAGATCTGTGTATCATTTTAGAATGCTTACCAACCCAAACGAAATTTGTATGCTTACTTGGTTCTCCGACAGGCACAAACACAACATAGGATTTTTAAACATGCTAACTACCTATTAAATCCCTAATTTTATCAACCTAATAAGATTCCATAGATCTGGCGGCTTCCGAAAATAATTTAAGGCGTTTAAAAAAATTTGCAATCATTAATCCAGCCAGTGAAGAATTAATTTTCCTCTTTTCTACAATCCATTGAAGTACATAGTATTCAATTTAATTTAATTCATTTTTATTTAAAATAACATAAACTATATTAAGAAAAGAAAAAAAATCATAAATAGACTCTTGTCAAAGTAGCAGGAGAATTTTGCTTCGAAAAACCCCTTCGGATACATGAAACAGATCAACATCCAGAGCAATGTTGTTCAGCGTAGAGGTAGCTCTTTCAACAGGCATAATTATCGGCAGGTTGGTACTGTATATTGGAATATCAAACAATCTATGCTGACGCTATTTTAGGTAATTATTAGAAACATACAAACCATCGCTCATCATAATCTCAGAATTATCGACCATATCGCGCAACAATCGATAAAAATGAGTAATCAAATACACATTCCTTTTAGTCTTTAAACTGTTGTAGCCAAGCATACCCTGGAGAAGGTAGAGCCAAGAATAGTACGCGCGCTCTCTCATGTAGAGATATCTTCGAAACTTTTTTTGGATTTTCAATCTTTTAAAGGGCCTTACTTATTAGATTTCTAGGTTTACATGAAGAAATAACTATACACGGTGTAACTATTTATAACACATATAAAAAAAAACTTCCTTTTAAAATATTTATTACCTGGATTCACAATTCACAGGTTATTTCATGCTTCATCTTTTTAAACAGTCAACACTGATATGTGCGAGTGCGCAGTAACTTTTATAACAACAACAAATAAACGTCAATCAAATCAAAGTCAAATCGAGACTATTGTCCGTGTAATGGAGAACATGGAGAAAACCACTTGAAAAAGAAATCGAAATTGGGAAGAAGAGGAAAAGGTAAAAACAAGGTCTTTAGTTTAATCGTGTTTCTTTTTTAATCACAATAAATTAAAATACATACAAACATATAACATTTCAAATAATATTAAAAATCACTTGAATCGCATTGAGAAGGTCGCAGGACTTCGAAGTTGTTTAAAATTGAAAAAAATGTGATGAACTATCCATTTTGATTACCGAAAAATATAACTTTTGACAGATCGCGTGCTTATTCCAGCGCTATACCACCTAATGTGCAGGTATAAACTTCTATGGCCGCTATCTCAGATTTAAACCGAGTTTAGCTCTATGCGAGGTTTGCAAGGAATACTTTTTGCTATACCATCATTATTCTACCACTATTCTCAAGCTTAACTTTATACCCGATTTATAAGTAAGGCCCAAAGTGCTTTGGGCCCTAGTGAAGGACGTGACCGAGTACTTGGATTCATTAAACCCAAGTTTGTTTCGCCTTCCCCATTCAGATATATCATTAGATATAAAATTGTGTTCCTACTTCTGGATTACCTTCTTTCAGCACAAAGATGCCAAGACTATCATAGTACAGAGAGCTCCTTAGGGCAGCTTTTCTCGTTCGGAAACGAGCAATTTTTCCTTTTATGTGGGCACCGCCAAGGAAACTGAAGTCCTCAGAAGCGGAGTGCGGTATGTGGTGGACAAGCTGTAACTAGTGTAAAGCTAGGGTTTCCTAGGACAGCGGTGCCCGTATCTTAACGGCCGTAGTGAACGGTGATGCGGTGGACAGCCGTCGTAACAGTGACTAGAAAATGATTTTCTAGGAAAACGGTGTTAAATGGTGTTGATAACACCGTTTTCCTAGGAAACCACTCTCTAGTCCCCGTTACAACTGCTGTATACCGCATCACCGTTCACTACGGCCGTTAAGATACGGGCACCGCTGTCCTAGGAAACCCTAGCTTGACCCATTGTGTTGTTAAATCAGGTTGTGATCCCGTGGCTAGTGTCGCGGACTCACGGATTAGAGGTCTGAGGTTCAAACCCCACTCTACTCCAACTTGATTTAATTTTTCCAATAGTGAGTTATTCGCAACTCGTTGAAAATGGCCACCAAAATTGAAATATTTGGGTTAATTATAAGAACACTAATATTTCTTTTTTTTATTAAAAAAAAAAAAAACCAAATTATGTAGCTATATGTCCACCGGCTTTGAGTCGTACTTGTACGACCTATTTATACCAAAAAATAAAATAAGAAAAGTTGGTAAGTGGTTACATAAAATAATTTACTGAATAAATAAAAATTTATGCAACAAATCCAAGTGTGAATAATATGAAAATGTATGTCCTCTATTCGCCCTGACGCGTCCTAAAACCAGCAACCAACAGTCCCGGCATTGCCCGAAATAAAAATCCCCAGTCGATTATTCCCCTGTTATTTAGGCTAAAAATAATTCCCAGAAAGTTGTGACGGAGCCGGGCCCGCCAGCCAGTCAGCGTTGCCCACGCGCGGCGCCGCGCTGTGATTGGTCCGCTGCCTTCCAACTTAACCCGGCCGCTGGGCTTCCGAGAAATTTCCCGAATTCAAAACTCACGCGGCGGGAAAACGCTCCAAACCATAGAGAATTTTCAAAATTTTTACATTTTGTAATACCAAAACGCACAAACAGTTCGAGTCATAATCAATATTTATGGTAAATTTATATGTTTTCCATTCATTTGAATAAAGTTGAAGGCTTTTTATTTTCATGACTTGAATTAACCCCGCATTTTTTGAAGTATGATGTCATTGTAGTTTTAAATAAATACAACATAACGTATCTCTCGACCGCCATTTTCCTAATGTGGGCTCTTTACAAAAGTGTTTGTTGTCATAAGCTAATAATTTCTTGGTCAGGTAAGATTCTGAAGTTATTTTATTTATAGTTTTTTCGCTTAATAAAATTATATGACGATCAATTCAGGTACGCTAGATTTTTAATCAAGCAAATTTAAATTACTAATGCAGTACCCTATGCAAGGTGCGAAAATGGAATGATGATAATATTTTTTTGTATATTAGTACAGGTAGGTAAATACTATTATCATCACTTTCCTATCTTGAAACAGTGATGCATAAAGCATTTCTTAGGTATCGATCCAAGAACAATGAAATATTGCAGAGTAGAACCACCTTTAAAACAATAATATTTCACGTCCACCCTGTCAGGAATCGAACCCAGGACCTCAAACATGGAAGGCAAATGCACCATCCACTAGATAAGCTACGGTGGACTTACTACCCAAAACGAAAGATCATCCAAAATAAGCTTATGATAACGGAATGGTTGTCCTGTATCGGCGTTATTAATTACGACTTTAAAGATCTGTTTTAAGTTTTACTGCAGACGTAGGAGTATGGTAAAGAATTGCAGACAGTGATGAAGAAGCTCTCAGAAAAACAACCGAAGCTGGTCAATCGCTAATCACCACTGCTTCTCCATCACTACGTCTGGCTGCACACTTCACAGTTCACAGCAGACGGTCTCTTAGCTGCAAGAACTGAAGCTAAGGTTATCCGTCTCCCACCGCATCTACTCGCCGGACATACTCCAACTAAGTTACTGCCAAACCGTATGCCGTGGCACACTAGGGTGCCGCAAGAAATCTCAGGATGTGCCGCGAAGGAAGAAGCCTCAAAACTGTACATTTTTAAAAACGCAAATTTTAAAATTTCTTCAATTTTAAATGAATTCAGAGGACATTAGAACTTTCTGCGTAATTTGCAAGATTCGACGGTAAACATAAACACTAAGAGAGGAAAAAAATCTAACGTAAAAAAAACGACCCTGTGCCTATGAATACCTTTCTGGGCCAGAGTTGTGATCATTTGTGGTTAATATCCTAAATTGGCCACAACAGAAATCCAATCTCTGTTGCCGTTTGGATGGTCGTACCTTTGCAAAATTGGTTTTTTAGCGCTCCTGGAAATGAAACAAAAAAAAAACGAGAGCGGTTACAAATGATAGATGAGGGGTTATGTGTTTGTTTATCAATTTAGAGCCGCATTTTGCCAGAATTCTTTCTAAAGATCAAGTGCATCATGAATGATTACCATCTATTGACGTATGTATGTATATACGAGTATATGCGTAAGGAGAGCCTCCCTATCGGACCGTATTACGGGAAGATTAAGAACAGGATGCCTCGCTCTACATAAAATGAAAACTAGTACGGCCAAACATCGTTATATGCAGGTATATAGGAAGGAAGCTTTTCAAGAATTTACCACAAAATCTACGGGAACTAATAAATGACGAAAATTTAAAGAATAAATTAAAGAAAAGCTTTTTTCCACATATAACATCAACTGTATTTTTATAATAATAAAATGTATGTAAGTATTTGGCCTTTGTGGGATTTTTTGTTTACTATTCTTACTGTTAATATGTATTTCATTGCTATGTATCTTTTTTTTCAATACTCTGTTTTTCGTCTTATGTAGATTGTAAAAAAAAAAACAAAATATTATAGTAATAAATAAATGTCTAAATATATAGAACGTATGTATTGTATAAGTGGGCATGTATGCATATTTTGTACATATATGTATATGCCTGTGTAGGTACCTATATTAATTTTTTTTTTTTTTTTTTTAAAGTGTTAAATTTAAAACAATTTTAGTTGTTTGTTTAGTTATTATTTATAGTTGCCATGCATTTTTGTTTCTATTTTATATTTTTTTGTATACTTGCCAAACACAAAAGCTTGACCCTTTTTTGGCAAGTACAACCTGAATTTTTCTATTTTTTATTTCTATATGTAAGTATAGTTTTTCTTTTTAAATAAAAGTTCTCTTACGAAAAAAAAAATGTTCAGTTTAAAGAAAAACGTTTTTTCTACTCTATGATTTCTTTAATTCATATTGATAAGGAACATTTCCTTTTATAAAGCATTTATGTTTGGTGTGCCGCGAAACAAATTCCATTCATCAGTGTAAAGAAAAAAGCTTGGCAAACAGTTCTCTAACCGATTACAATTTTTATTTTTGAATTGGATAACACCGAAGAGTCGTTGAAAAATGCCTTCATAGCGTTTGTTTGTCGACTCTCGCCTACATGACTTTTACAGCAAAGGCATCAATAAACTACCGTTTAATTGTGAAAACTGAAGGGTCTGTAGATATAAATACTTAATATGGGCAGTATTTGGAGTAAATTATTGCATAATTTAAATAGGCAAATACTGTTAAATTTTTATTTACTAAACGGCAACATTACAAGGAGGTACCTACCTATTTACACAGTAAATTATGGACACTTGGTTAATGTAAAACTAGGTAGGCAATTTAAAGGTAATAAGTATTTTTAGTTATAGGATAGTTATTTTAGTACATATTTCTGTGATACGCTGCGATTGATGATTCAATGTATTTCCTCATCTATCATTGGGTGCGTGTGTATAGCGGAAGGATGAAAAAGATAAAGATGCCATGTAATAATTTTTTAAAAGAGCGCTAACACTTAAAACAAATGGTAGAAGTGACCAAGAAATCTGACAAATTTCTTCAAAAATATTCGTTCAGGATTCTGGTTTCATTTCACACTCAGAAATGTATAGATCGCCACGCCTGGACACAGACAATATTATTATTTATTTGGCTCAACGTAATTTACAAATTATTAATGAATAACCGTGAATTCATCAGGAAGGATATTCGGTAGTGGGCTGATCAGGAACTTTTCAGAATTTGCTTGTGTAAAGAGGAAACCACTTAATACTTTTCAGAAGAAGCCGGCCTGTAATACTCATCAACAGGCCTTCCGTTCCACTAGAAGAGAGTTCGGCTTTTTTGTGTTCTACTTTGGTTTATTTTACCAATGTCCTGCACTAACTTGACCATGAAAGACATTTTATTCATGCATTTATTTAACACTTTTGGCGGGCATATTGCCTAAAGGCAATTGCTTTCTTCCTACCCAAACCGTTCACATTGAGAAAATAAGAAGTAAATATATGAGCATATTCTAGGTATTAATACAAAATCTTAAAATTTTATACAAAATTTGAAACAAAGATAAACGAAAAATCTACACTAATTATGAAAAGAGGAGGGGCGAAGGGAAGGAAAGAAAAATGAGAAAGGAGAAACTCAAATATTTAGATAGTGACATTTCAACCTTTTACGATTTGAATGTAAACAATGAAGAGGTGGGGTATCTGAAATTAGTGGTTAGCTTATTCCACAATCGCAGCTACTACTGCGAAAGAGGAGCCAAAAATATTAGAGCGGTGAATGGGTAATAAAAAGGGTTCTTTCGTGATATCTTTAAGATTATACGTCTTATGTGAGTTTTTTATGAAGTTTTTATAGGTCCTCGCCCAAACTTCTGCATCGCGTATCCAGCTGTCGTCTCTGTAAGCTGAAAAATGGGCAATGCATCAACAGGTGAGGGACATCTTGAGGTGTTTTATCAACATATGGGCAGCTGTCGATCTCGGAGAGCTTGAAGCGATGCAGGTAGCTCAGATCCTGTATTCTCCTGAAATCAAAGGCATGGTAAATTGTAGGGAATAACATTTTATTGATTTGTCCGGTAGTTTCAAACAAATAACGGTCGTTCTAGAGCTAAAAAGTACTTATTTCCTTTTGGCAAAACTGACTGCCTAAATGAGGCCCCGCGAAAGATTTTCTCCATAGAAATACCATTTTAGAAAACGATACACATATACAAAAGCATCACACAGGAGCGAGGATTAAATGAAGGTACCTATTTAAGTAAAAATAATGTTGAATAGGAAAAAAAAAAATTTACTCCCTCGTTTTGAAATTTTCGTGCTTAAATAAATGGGGTTATTTCGTTCGGGTATCTTTTACACCCATTTTTTTAATAAACGTATCGAAATTCACGCTTTAAGAAAAAAATACACCAAATTCTTAAAAGTCTTTATTTGTTCCACAATATTAATATCGTTTCCTTCGAAGTAGGCAATCACCATGGAATATAATACTTTTAGATAGGTTTTCTAACGATTAATCCAATCCGCACTTTTTGGTATAGCCTTGGATTCGATATTTATCCTCTATGGTCACAAAGGGTCGTTTTATAGTTCTCTTCATCTTTTGCAACAGAAAGAAAGTGCAGAAGGCCAAGTCCAGTAAATACGATGGCTGGGTCATGTGGTTTTTGCCAAAAAGTCGCGAATAAGCCACGAGGCGTGAGCGGGCGCTGCTTTGTTTTCGCTCTTGAATAATGTTGAAAATTCGCAGATCACACTAAATCACGTCAAAAGCATCTCGCTATTCAAAAACGAAATTCGCGTCCAAAATGGCCGAAAATTGACTTTAATTATAAACACGTCGTCTTGATAGTAGTACAACGACGCATGTGATTTTCTTTAACTTCAACATGAGAGCGGTTAAATTTTTTTTTGTCACTTTATGTCACAACTCGATAAGTACAAAAGTATATCCTTGATACTTAAGTTAGATACATATATTTAGTTTTGACAAATGTGACATATAAAGCCTTTATAAACCCTTTGAGATCAAATATAAAATATGGTCAATGTCCAATCCACCATGTGTACCAATCCAGGAAAAATTAGGCTCTTACAATTACGTATTTTTAAGAATATAATACAAGAAAAAAGCGTTTTGTTAAATAGGAACGAGGCTTTGAAACCTAAATATTTAAAATTTTAGAGATTATTCTATTTTACTCTCTAATAACGATACTGGGTACTTTTGGAATCACTGGCATAAACGTGGAAAACAAAACAAAAAAAAAATGATTACGTAGACAAAGGACATATCTTCTAAAAGAGGAGAGTTTTACAGCGTTTATAGCCTGTCATTTGCTGGTTTAGGTGATGCAAAGTTACATTAACCATTAACAACCATTCTTTCCACTATACCCATATTTGCCTTTTTTCGAAACATCTATACTTCCCTATTTTTTGGGAAATATAACGAGTTCCTACACTCATTCTAGCTTTCTTATGTTGGATTTCCTTGTAAAGTATCCTGTAGTCTTCGCCGCGAACATCCACTGTTCCACTTGGGAATACGGATATGCAGACATGGAAACCAAAATACAGTTTTTGGATGCCATAAGCTCCATCTACCGAGCAGTATCAGCAATTTGAAAAGTAGAGGTCCTCATAGTATTGAAAAAGCATCTTTATTTAGATAGTTACTATATCATCACCATCCATTCCCGAACCGCACCCAGAAGTGCATAGGGCACTGTATTAACAATTCTAGGCAATTCCATAACCTTGGCAATTCTAAGTGTAAAATAGAACCAGATCCCTGAACGAGGATTTTCAACTCAACGGCTACTCTCAGGTTAAAAAACTTTTAAAATCTAGTCGTAATAAGTCTCACCTCGTAGTGTAGTGGTTCGATCGTTCGCCTACCATGCTTGAGGTTTTAAATTCCGAGGGGGTGGACGTGAAATATTGGTTTTAAAGGTGGTCGGTTATGCCTACATTAGAAATTTCATTGTTCCTGGACTGGCACTTGATGCGTAAGATTTATCGCCTTATCTTCTGAGTAACAAAAATGATCAAGTTACGCTTCAGTTGGAGCACCAATGCAGTTCCCCGTGCACAACTGGGTAATATAATAATGATGTAGCCATCTAGTTACCTGAACCATTTAGTTAAATGGAAGGTAAGGTCTTCTCAAGCTTACGGTCCAGTGACAATGAAATAGAGGAAGAGGAAACCACAGAAAACTCATTCAGGAAAAGCCGGACTATTGACGGCCATCAACAGGCTTTCCGTTCCACTTTGAAAGGGTTCGGCATTTTTGGTCCTATTTTTGTTCACTTCAACAATTAACATGACTATTTTGACCATGTATGATATTACCTCACGTGATGTCCTTATGACTGATTACTGTTACGATATCTTCCATGTCCTTTTCCAGACTGCTACATCCCGCTTTTATCTGAGAGTAGCCATTGAGCCGAAAACACTCATCAATGACTCTGGTTGTAAATACATCCAGCAAGTACGTCTCATTACGAGTTATAGCTCCGGGCTCCGGGCGCGGGGCGGTCAGGGGGAGTGCGGCGGGAGGTTGCGGGGAATACACGAGGGGGAGGTGTCTAGAGCGCATGTCCCGCGTCGGTATTGATCCCGCCGAAAGAATTCTCCCGCCAAAATGCCCGGAGAAATAATTCACTGGAGCAGACACGAGACACGAAATTATCTGCGCGCATGTTCAACCCTACCGAGCGAAGGAGTGCGTCTTCGGAGGGTCGTAAGCCGTTCTACGTTCTTAAGAATATACACTGGAACCTCTTGTTACACGGGGGTACGTTCCACACAGTACCGTGTAAAAAAAGTTTACTAAAAAAACAATGCTGGTCAGTATTTAATATGTAAAAACAAACGCCATGTGATTTGAAAAAAAAACGTTTTATTTTTTTAATATATGTAATCTTATGATTTACCCCCATGTTTCAATTTTGGGGGCATTTTCAACAAGAAGTAAATAACTCACTATAAGAAAATGGAAATCAAGTAGGGGTAGAGGGGGGTTCGAACCTTGGACCTCTGATCCGTAAGTCTGCAACACTAGCCAAGGAAATTGAAAAAAAAAGAAATTAAAAAAAAAAACATTTTCAGGCGTTGCCTAGTATGCACTTGAAATAATTCAATTAGATGAATCTCACGTGCATAAATAAAGGTTTCAGCTCTTTAACTTCACAAACATCAACAGATGAAAGAATTGAAGGAATATAGATGTTCAAATAAGGGCAGAATGGTGAATGCTACACAGTGTGTAAAGTGGCCACTCAAACCAGCCAATGACAGATCATAAGCCCTGTAGATGCCTAGACTTCTATATTACCTTATCTTAAATGTTCTTCTTCGTTTGTTGTAATATGTTAAAGTTAATTTTTATTTTTATTGCTATTTTTTTTATTTGTTTATTGATTTTTCTATGTAAACCTCTATTTCTAAAATATTATTTAATTGTTATTTCATATATAATTATACATTCTATATTACATATTGGGTCTTTGGCTAGTAAAATAATATATTTTTAGCTGTCTTTGAACAGGGTAACTTACCCTAGTTAGGCAATTAAAGTAACTTTTTATTTATTTATATAATTTTTATGTGTATATAATTGGATAAGAAACAAATAATATGCACGTGGAAGTGTACCAATGTAAATTGTCGGTCTCGTGGTGTAGTGGTCAGTGCGTTAGCCTATCATGCGAGAGGTCTCGGGTTCGATTCCCGACATGGTTGACGTGAAATATTTATTTAAAATCTTATTTGTAAAAAATGATCTAGGTAGTAGTCCCGTGGTTAGTATCGCGGACTCACGGATCAGATGTCCCATTTTCTAATAAAATCTTAAGATAAGAGAAGCAAATTATAAGATCGCAAATATTTCTTTACAATGAAAAAAAAAGTACATTTACATTAGAATATATCATAGTACCTGGACTGGTACCTGAAGCGGAAGACTAATCATCTTATCTTACCTCTATGTAACAAAAATGATCTAGATACGCTGCGATTGGTGCACTAATGCAGTGATGGTAGTGTATAGACGAATATCTATAAATTAAATGTTTTTTAATTACATGTGTATCTTTGTTGAATTAGACACCTAATAAAATAAGATAATTAAATAAATGGATGAAAGTGTCTACCAGTTATTCATTTTTAAAACATTAATTTGTATTTTTATAACACTCACTGATAAGGTTATATAACGGGGTCTCATTATTTATCCGCAAAGATAATGAACGCTGAGATTGTATTTGAAATTTCGCTCTTTAACAAAATATTACACAATCGCATGGCAAAATAAACTACATGCAAATTATCTTCGCAATAAATTGAATCAACGAACGCACTTTCCGACTAAGCGAGATGAACCGTTTTATAATGAAGCCAATTAGTATGGTGATGTGACAGCTCACTCCAATAAAAACATAAGCTAAACCCCCCATTCCATCCCCACCCTTGCAGTGGATAATGGCGACATTCAACCCCCCTCACTAATGTACTGTATCACTCTAACTGTTACTGAGTGTGGTAGGTAGTAATGTCCCTATAAAGTGCACCCACGGCATTAATTTCCCCGATTTCAGGAAAACACATTCTAAAAAAAAAGTTGATGAAATATTTTCCGGATTTTGCATTATTTTTTTTTCTGTTTTAAATATGTATTTTTTCACCTTTTTCGGCCTCTTGATACCAAGCATGTTGTCCTTTTTCAAATTCCCGGAGGATCATTAAAGGCAGTTCCTGTGGTAAAAAAGCTACAACGATTGTTTCACGCATGGAGTTTTCCGGTTCGATTCTTGTTTCTGGTGAAATCGTAATAATATAATATAATTTTAATTTGTCCTGGGGGTTTTCTGTAGAATTAAACACTATAGGGTCACTTTGCCTTTTGTTGTGCAAAAGTGATTTAAAATATGATAATACTAGCTTTTACCCGCGGCTTCGCTCACGTGCGCGTTAAAAATTAAATCAAGTTGTGGTCCCGTGTCTCGGACTCACGGCTCAAAGATCCGTGGTTTGAATCCCACTTTACCCCAACTTGATTCCTATTTTCTAGCAGTGAGTTATATTTAACTGGCTGAAAATGGACCTCAAAATTAAATATTTCGGCAAATTTTTCTTTTTATAAAAAAAATAATTCTTTTGTGTTCAGAATACCACTTCGTGATTTAATTAAGATGAACTGCAAGTTTGCATTCATCTATTCAATAAATTATCAATATTCGCTGCGATCGGTGTACCAATAGAGTGCCCTATGCATCATAAGGTGCGGAAATGGGGTAATAATGACGATTTAGTACAAATTTTCACTAAATCAATTTATGTTGTCATTTAATGCAATTTTTGTGATTTAATAACTCATAATACAAATTATGATTAAAAAATCATATTCATGATTCATGCAAGCCTCTACAAAACTAACTATATTTTTAAAGTTTATATTTGAATAAATTTGTGGTTATTCATTACAATAAAACAACTTTGTTTTAAACCACTAACTTTTTATTATTTTTTACCGAAGAAGCTTGTTTGCTTTGAAACCGGTAGACGAAAAAAAAAAAAAGTTAGTTGTTAAAAACGAAGTTGTTTTATATAAATAATTTACTAACTACTCGTATATTTATTTAACTGAGTTGTAAGGATTTTGAAAAAAAATGAATTTTCTTTTCAGACGTTTTCAATTACAGCAAAACTTCAACGATCCGAATTAAGCACCAGACGTTATCCGGATTTGCAGAAATCCGGATAGTTGGATTAACCATTAAATGGAGGCAATGTTTTGAAAGATAACGCAAAATTTACTCCGAGTAAAGTTTTTTATTGCTTTTTTTAAATTTAAATCTCATCAAAAACATACATAAACGTGACATGCGTGTACAGTATTTTTTTTTATTTGTCCTTCCTGGCTTATTAATCCTTTTTTTATTGGTTATTATGACATCTAAGTTATTTTTTATTTTCTGAGAACGGTCCTGGTATTTGGCAATCCAGGTGACTGAAGTTCGGATGATTCCTACTGTTTTTCTCGTCATTGATTGGTGATTGGGTATTTTATGGAAAGTAGTACAAAATACAATTACAGGTAATCAAGGCAGATGAGTAAATAAACACGTTTAGTGGCAAAAAACTCCAGTAGAAGGAATCCACATTAAACTGTGAAGCTAATTGTAAAAAGTCTGACGTGTGGGAATGCTTTGTTCATGTCAGTTACCTACATACGTTTCTCTGATGAGCCACAGATTTCTCCATGTCTTATGGTGAGAGAAAAAAGGTACGTATACATATCTATCATTATGGCGCAATGTTCACTGCTCAGTCACGAACCAGTAATCTTCTTCCATTGATTTAAGACCATTGATGTTAGTTGTAAGTTACCACGCTACGAGATATGTATTACAAAATATACAATATATATTTACGGTATGTTTTTTTATCCCAAAATACGAGAGCATTCTCTTTATGTAATTTTGTTCATACAAGCATGCTGTCAGAATATTCAATTGCGGGTATTATTATATTCAAATAAAACAAACAAACAATCACGCAGTTTCCCAGAAGGGGTAGGCAGAGAGGATAGAACACCACATCACTCTGTCTTTGCATACAGATCTCGCTTCCTCTACATTCATACATCTTCTCATGCACGCACAATGATTATTCCTACTCTTGACATGTCCATCTTCAAGTATTTGATGGACTTGATCGTGCCTTGTCTTTCTCGGTCTTCCTCGTTTTCTGCATCCATCAAACTATGCAATTGGATTATTTGTAACAATATTTGCAATTTGGATTATATTTGTAATTAAAAAAAAGGAAATACGTGTGATAGTATTATACACTTACTCCTACACAAATACACACAAACACACCTCTACACTTATTCTCATACAAATACACACAAACACACTCTTTTGTTGTACCACAATTTTTTATGTAAGATTTTTAATTAGAAACTTCGCCGGTCTGTCTATAAACCATATTTTTCTACGTTATTATATTATCATTGTTGACTGTTTGTTTCTGTAAAATAAATAATACGCACATAGTAAAATGAATTTAAAAAAAATTGTTTGGTTTAGAAACCTACGTTTATTTATAAAAAAGTTGAACTTGTTTTTTTCTTTGTTGGTCTTAAATAAGTACTTATTTCTTTCCCAAATGAGGAACTTCAACCCTACTGGAAATTGGATACAAATTGGGCAAAAATTAAAGCTTTAAATTGTTTAGCAAAGTTTCTCGAAAATGTACAAAAGAAATAATAAACAATATTTTAATAATAACGAACTACTTTGAACGACGTCAGTGGTTCATATGAATCAACCAATGGTAAGAGAGCAGTGAAAGATATCAAATTTGCTTACCGTAAACGGACTAATCGGCAGAACTGACAGAGAATAGTCACTTATTCTTTCAATGATTCATTACTCTTTTATTTTATATTCTTAAAAGCGTTTTTTTTATATATTCTACTTGTGTAAGAAAAGGTTTTAGGCGTATTTATTGTTGTTGTATATTTAGTTATAAAAGTGCTAAACTTGCTTTGTTTCTTTGTTGTTCTCAATATGTGTACTCCTGGGAATGTAACTTAACGTATTATACTTGTAAAATACTTTGTGTTATATGATTTATAAATAAATGAAAAATGTGAGCATGAAAAGTCAATATGCTTTCATAGATGACCCCAAGATCCTACATAGTCAAAACACGTATAAGCTGCAGGTGGTTCGATTTCATTACCAACATTGAAGTCTGAGAAGATACGCAGCAGCCTCCAATAACGAGTGGCGGTGGACCCGGACCTGGGAGCTGGGAGCTGGGAGCTGGGACACGTGCTGCGGATGCTCCGGGAGAGCCTCAACTCGGGTCGCCCTTTCTTCACACCTGGCGGCGGGCTCCTGCCGCGCCATCCTGGAAAGCCATCGTCGAGGATTTTTCGGCTTTATTCAGTAGAACTAAGGGGCGCGAGATTCACGTGGGAGAAGGTGGGAGTGCTGCCTGGCGATTGGGTTTTCCGGAACGTCCGGTGATATTCGCACGCTCCACGTAGGGGCGGATGTGGAAAAGAATAATAAACAAGAAAAAAATGGGAATAAAGAACATACTTTGTAAATTTTACGAAAAACAAAAAAAATGTAAGTCATAAACTTTTATAAACTGATTTTTGATGAGCAAATGTCACTGACTCCCATCTTCCAGAAAAAGGAGCAATTCACCATTTCCATTGTATCATCATCAAAGTTAGATAATTTATATAACGCAATTTTTGTGAAAATCGCCTCAAGGGAGCTGTACAATAAATAAATATCCCAGCACGCTTTGCAGATACAGAGTGCATGGACGATTAGAACTCTTATTCCTCGCTTCCAATTATGATCTATTTCAATTATTACAGATATGAGCTAGATTATAGCACGTCTTGCAGCTACAGAGCGCATGGACTATATTTTAATTTGACAATGAAATTTAGTGTTTGTTTTTTTTTAATTTATTAATTTTTCATATCCATAAGACTATTACATATATGGAATTTATATAAAACATTAGTTTATAAACAAAACAAAAAAATATATACAAAGAAATAATCGATAAAACAGTGTTTAGAAGTATAGTTAGTTTATAATTTTTTTTTTTTAAATGAAGCTGTAAAAGAGAGAAAAATTGTATAAGATATTAAAAATAAAAAAATAGAAAAACAAAAGAATACAAACATATGAGTGATAATAAAAAAAATAAATGTAAAATAAAATAAACATTTTTAAATTAGGAGTCAGATTTCAGCTACAATACTACATTGTAGTCTAAATAATGAAAAATTTACTAATGTCTGCATGGAAATGTCAAATCGAACTTTCTATACTGAAAACGTTTTTTTTTATTAAGTGCCAATGTCTGTACCGATAAAGTAAATTTCGTACAAATATTTACCTTTTACATATATTTTATTTTATTTGAATCAACTTAAACGATAAATCAAAATCAATATTTTACTATCCATCTCATTAATGCGGGTTTAGACGGAAAATATTTCCCGAAGTACAAGTGAGTCTTTTTCATAAATATTTATCATTTTACAAAAAAATGTTTGTAAATATTTCTTGATAAATCTCTGTAGTTTTTAAATATTTATGTATTTCGAGCAATGATCGCTTTTGCTAAGCGGGCATCTTTTAAATTGAAATATCTTAACTGGTGATTTCACCTTCTTAAATTATTGTAAACAATTTTAGCATTCTTAAAGATGCCTCCTTAGGCGGAAGCACACGAGATTCGATATAGGAATAAGTCATCGAAACCAAGAATAATTGATACTACTTTGAAGGTAACTTATTTACTATGGAGTTTTATTAAGAAATATCTAGAAAACACTCAATTTATAAACCAATTATTTACATCAATTACCAAACTACTCGTATTTTGAACAGGTGATAAAATGTAAATTAAAACTTGAAAATTAATATTTTTTATTGTTTCATTATTTACTTTGTGGATTAGAATTTAAAATATATTTTGAATTAATTAAGTTAAACACCACGCACGTGTGTAAAAGTGGAGATTCTAATAATTTCTCTGAATTCGCAAATAATATTATATTATAGATTCAAATGATTATTTTCATTCGATAAAATTTCCACTTTTACACTCTGTTTCATAATATAAAGGCATATTAATGAATAATTTAGAAAATTTAGATTTCCAAAAAAAAATTATCGCCAAACTTTAATTAATAATATTGTAATGCAAAATTCGTCACCCCTGCTTTTAATATTCCCAAAAACTAAAATACTCACCCCGCCTTACCCTCTCTACCCCACTCTGCCTTTCCCCCCCCCATCTAACCCTATCAGTACTCAACTCTTAAAAGATTGTGGTAAATAATCCCTTTGCGCGCGGTGATATAACATCGTGTTACTACTAGTAAAAGACGAAATATTCTAAAGTTCAGACATTTGAAAAAAAAACATGGAGACAAACTGTTTAATAATTCCTTTTTCCATAATTTATGCAAAAAAACAGATAATTTATGCAAAATGTTATAGAAAAATAAATTAAAAATCACAAATACGACGCTCATATTACGCGCGTGCGCCCCCCACCACTGTCACCAACCGACTGAATACTGAATCTGTTTTACACAACATCCGCCACAGAACATCGTCTCTGTCTTCCTTGTTATGAGTTCTATCTTCGTGCTCTCTCTTATACAGATGTGTTGTTGAATTTACGGACATTTATTCTTCGCGAAGCAAGGATAAATATTTTTTGTATTAACATCCAGTAGCTCAATCGCAAATAACTATCGACATGGTTGTTTATCGTATTTGCGATCACAATAGAACATCCGCGAACACCAAATATTAAATGTCAAAATATTTACGTTTCGCGACGTATAATCCTGCTGCGCAATCACATATTTAAATTTCACCGGTATAAATATGGAAAATATTCCAAAACTGATTTTTTTATTTATTTATTTATTAGTTATCACGCTGTTCATTGCATTAAGCCGGTGGTTGGCAAGCCAAATGTCAAGAAAAGCAGTCGCCATAGTAATTATGATTAAATTTTTACTTTTTTGTATTAGTACTCCTTACTATTTTGCAAATGCAATATATTGTATTATTTTTAAAGTAAACGCCGATTTTTCGCCAATGAACTGTATTTATTTACGAGGAAAACAAAAAACAAACCGGAACGGATAAGCGAGTTCATTATTTAAATTTATTTCAACAGAGAGGGAAAACATTTTTGAGAAGGGAATATGGAAGTCTAGGCATTTACAGGGCTTGTGAACTGTCATTGGCTGGTTCAAGTGGCCACTTTACACACTGTGTAACATTCACCATGCTGCCCATGTTTGAACACATGAATCTCACCCACGTAAAAAAGGTTTCAGCTCTTTTGCTTCACAAAAGTCAACAGATGGAAGAGTTGAGGAAATGTGGATGTTCGAACGTGGGTAGAATGTTACACAGTGTGTAAAGTGGCCACTTAAACCATCCAATGACAGGTCATAAGCCCTGTAAATGCCTAGACTTCCATATTCCCTTCTCAAAAAGGTTTTCCCTCTCTGTTGAAATAAATTTTAATATGAACAACTCCCTAGGGAGGAAATCAAGCCAGTCTGCAAGCATTTGGACATAATCAAACATTATTGAGTTCATTATTGTGCTTAGCATGTTTTTAAGCACGTCGATAGTTATTTGTGATTGAGCTACAGCATAGTTATACAAATTTTACTTTCCAAATCCGGTGTGAAAATGTCCATACGAAGATTACAAAAAATACGAGTTCATGATTAAAAAAATTGAGAGATGTATCAAGTCTTGTGTCCTATGTCAGCTAGTGTGACATCACAGCCACACAAGAGTTAAGTACTATTCTGTATTATTTTGGTTTAGTTGCTATTTTTTTTGTTTTTTTTTTTTTTTTAATATTTTTTTAAAATATTTTTTTATTTATTTATTTTATTTTTGCACCACAACAGGCCAGGAGGCCCAATTACAGTGGTGAATTACATCACAGAACACCCAGGCTTGAGAAAATACACATTTATATTTTTGTGTTCTCACCGGGAATCGAACCCGGAACCTTTCGTGTGTGAGTCAAGCGTCTTGACCTCCACACCACGGAGGCCGACACCCGATGATGGGTTATTCAGAAACCCGAAACTAATTGTGGTGTACGCTTACAAAGTGATTTATTTGTTATATGTTGAATTGTGTTTTATATACGCATATTCTGTATATTTTTCATTTTATGTTATCTAAATAACATTTGATTTATTCTAAATTTATCCCTGATCGATCATCCGTAACATGTCAGATACGATAAGGGTTCGGGTCGTGATAAGTAGCTGCTCGGCTATTTGGCGGTCAGGATAAAGTTATCAATTCTGACTTGGGACAAAGGTTCATTATTCACGAAGAAGGCGCGTTCTGAGGATGCCATCAAAACAGATAACATAGAACATGAATCGAAGGTATTCATTCTTCTAACTACTTTTGTCGTTTGTCTGCGTTACTTTTGTACAAAAAAGATCTTAATATGTAAGTAAGTACTTCGTAGTGATGTCACGCCTTCGTTTCGCAAGTTCGTTCGTATTCCATATCTACGATATTTAAAAAATATATATATTTGTTTTGGCTTTGAGAAACAGTTTAAAAAAACAAGCTGAGGCATACGAAATTCGACCGTACCAGGCGCGTGCGGTGAATATTATCATCAGGGATACTGACGAAAAATAATAATTTTCTTACTTTTAGAAGGCATAATGGTAGATACAGGTAGATATCTACTTTAAAAAAAAGCAAATTTACTTTTATAAAACTATAAGAAATATAATTAGCTTAAAAAAACTTGTAAAAATATATTACGCAATAACTCAATCAGTTTTGGAATATGGAATAATTGGATGGGGATGTGCAAATGACACACTGATCAAGCAAATAATAATTGCACAAAAAGCTTTAATAAAAATTTTAAGGGTTCCAATCAGAACTAGCTCCCTCGGTATATTTGAAAATCTTAATGTAAAATCTATAAAACAACTTTATGTAAAAACTTTGTTACTATACGCACGTTAACATTATTCTCTACCTTCCGTTACAAATACAAGAGTTACTAGATACTCCACCCTGATGCTGCAAAAAAATAAATTCAACCTTCGGTCAAAGAGGATTGACCTACTATTCGGTTAAAGTGTACAATCTACTTCCATTATCCATAAGGACAATTAGTAAGTTCTCACAATATAAAATTCCTATTAAGAAATGGATAGTGGAGGTGGGTTGCGCACGGACCGATGAGTGGATTAAGCCAAATACGTAAAATGTAGGCACTGTTTATGAAATTGTTTTGATTGGTCTGTATAAATTGGCTATGTTTTTTATGAATGTTTTAGTTTTTTATTGTTTATTATGTTAATAACAATTAGGTTAATTGGATTAATTACGTTTTTTTTCTTGTTATTATTATGTTAACTTTGTTAAATAGCTAATTTTTGGCATGTTTCACATTTTGTAAAATGTTTCCCTCGGCACGGGACACCCCAGCGAGGGAATATTATTCTGAAAATAAAAAATAATACAAACAATGTAAAAGTATAAATAAGTAATTATTTACAGCGGTGAAAATGTAAAGATTAGGCGAGACAGATTGCAATAATAAGTTATTTTAGTCAGAGTCGTTTTTTTTGCATTACACAAGTTGGATGCTCTTATGTCTACGGGTCTCGAAGAACAATACGACAACGTTATGAACATTTACATGTGCCCGCGCGCAAATTCAATCATTTACTATCGTATTGGACTCAACATTAATAAAAGTATCCAGATTCCAGAGTATCCAACGTGTACTAACGTATACCAAGGTATTTTCATACTTGATAATTGGTACGTTAATATAGGCAATACGCATACATAGGTAGGTAGGTAAACTGTAAATATTGTTTGAATTTGGAAATCGTATGCGTTCGAACTTTTTCTGCGATAGTTTTACGAATATTGAAATCGGGGTTGTGGTCCCGTGGCTAGTGTTGCGGACTCACGGATCAGAGGTCCGAGTTTCGAACTCCACTCTACCCCAACTTGATTTCCATTTTCTAATAATGAGTTATTTACAACTCGTTAAAAATGGCCACCAAAATTGAAATATTTGGGTAAATTATAAGAACGCTAATATTTCTTTAATAATAATAATAATTTGCATTTTTTTTTTGTTTTTATAATTTTGAATAGTAAAATAAATATTATTTTTAAATTTTCAAGGGATGCGCCGCATCTACAGTATGTACGGGCGGAACGCGCCTGGACCATACCTATCCTTTATATCTGTTTTCTATTGACTGACCAAGTTTCAGTTTCGGCCAGTAGAACAAGTTTCGGCTACTGATTCGATTTTTAAAAATGCCCGAAACTTCGGCTTAGCCGAAACCTGTGGTCGAGATGTGTCAGCTGTAGTACTCGAGTGCATCTTATAGCTTTTATTCTTTTTAAATGGTAATTGCTTGTTTTTTGCCTCGCTTGTTATGAACATAGCTCATATTTACTGCAAAAGGCATGTTCCTTCTAATTACTCTAACTATAGAGTGAGGATCTGGTGGAATAATCAGCTGTGGTCTTGTTAAGGAAATTCTCCGCATTTGCTTTAAGAAGAGGAAACCACAGAAAACTCATTCTGGAGAAGCCGGACTATTGACAGGCATCAACAGGCTTTCCGTTCCACTTTGAGAGTGTTTGGCATTTTGTGTCCTATTTTTATTTATTTCGACAGTCTGGAAATATCACATACTACGAATAGCGATTAAAATATATAAAATGGATTAAGAATAATTAACTGCATTTTCAAAATTAATATGAATATATGGAGAAATGTTTTCATATATAAATGTAAAAAGGAAATTCAATAAAAATACGTTCGTAGAAAAACGCGACGTGTTTGGCTTCGGTTGTTGTGACGTCAAGATTCACGATAATGTTCTCAAACAAAATTCAATGGAAGAAACAAATAAACATGAATCGAAACGTATTAGGGGCGTGGCCGAAGGAATGACCGTTTTTGCGGAAATTTAAAATTACAAATTTAAAAAAAAAACTTTTATGCTACAAATAATTGTATTTTTTTTTTACTGGACAGTATTTCATAGACCTTTATTACTTTAAAAATGTAAAAGAAAGTGATATTTCCTCAGAGTAATAATGCGTAACCTAGAGAGGAGCCCAAATGTAGGAAAACCATTCTATGACTATTGGGTATTAAGTTAGCTACAGTTCGCAGCAAAACAATGGGCCGTACTCAGGTCGAGAATTGCCAAATGGATATTAATTTGCACTGTAATTACTTTTAAATATGTATCTTTGTATTTATCATTGCAGGGTTATTCCAATCTATTTTTTTATAATTCGCCTACATATATTTTATAAAACTGATGTAGGCGAATTATTTTTTTATTTATTTTATTATTTTATTCACAATATACTTATGTTACATTTATTGAGACATAAATCCCACCTCCATGAAACCAAAGTCCTGTGTTGAGTTTGTTTGTTTGTCCATCACATCTCCGAAACGGTGAGTCGTAGAGGCCTGAAATTTGGACACGTCAATTTAAGATGCGATTTTAAGGTTAACATTGCTATTTTCGAGTAAAATTTTAATCGACCTCTACTCAATAAAAACTCAAACTTTATATGGATGCCTAGTGCGGCCCTGACATATTGCCCATAATCAACTGTCATTATCAACAGTAAACATACTTTAATTTACAAATTTATCTCCTAAATTGAGAAAAAATAGTATCTGAAGTAAATATGTTGATATAAAGAAAGTTTTTAAGCAACATAATACACGTGTCGGAACAATAAATGCCAAAAATCACTGTAAATCGTGGGATTCGAAATCAATTACCTGTGAAAACTGACTCTTTTAACACCTTTGACGATCCTACTCCTACAACCAAACATACTGCAATTCACCATAGTCGATTTTTATTTATTATAACGTAAATATCCAAGTTATTTACAAACACAGTTACAAAAGAATCCGATCGAACCGTTATGTTTATGTTGTCAAATTAAACAAAATGGCCACCAATTGGTTGCTAACCAACAAGCCAACATCGGTTGCGTTCTATGAAACATAGTGATAGGGCTTCTCTTTAGGTTGCGCATTATTACTTTTGGGATATTTCCCCATTACCTTTACTTGCACTGTTTTTTTTTTTTTTTTTTTCTTTTATTCAGGAAACATACAGTACAGTTTCAAAGTTTAATATTTTACACAATTAGACTTAATTCTAATGGACCAGTGAAGTTTCCATATTATAAAGCAATTATATGTAAGGTTAAAAAAGAGAAGGAAATATGGCTCGTGACTCTGATCTCTTGAGTTTTAAGATCTTTCCTATTTGTATTTTTGAAATTAATATATGGCTAATAAACTAAAGTTTCGTCTGCGTACATTGAAGAACTGTTACATATAAGTTATATGTATAACATAAAAACGAACAAAGAAGCACTAAAAATAAAATTATTTACTGATTCAATTTATGCCTTTAATTTCATTTTGTATTTTATTTAACACTTAATTGAATTAACAATAAAATCGGCCAATTTTGGGCGTTTTAAAATGACTTTTAACTTATTCAAATAAGTTTCGGTTGCGGCTAAAATGCTTGTTTCGGTCTGTCACTACCGTTTTCACATCACAAAAAAAATCCACCCGGTATACCTAAAAACACAGGGTGGATTGATTTTTATCGTACCTACTATTTTTTGTTTCAAAATTATTTTATTTATTGAATGGAAGGTAAACGTTCTAAACAGTATACCACGAGGCCGATATATTCACTTGATTTTCTTTTGAATTTTTTTTTACCTGAGAGTAGAAACATGATAAACGAAATGAAAAAAGAAAATAATAAAAAAGTATCCACCAGCCCTAATTTGATTTGGCCGATAGAAATGAAATGATCCTTTTTACTAGCCATTCGGTAAAAAACAGGGTTAACAGTCAAATATAGATCATGCCATATATCACGATATATTTTATGATGATTATTGCTGATTTAAACCCAGAGGTCATTTTCTGAACTCGTGTACTCGTCACCACCTGTATTCCTGGACAGCAACAATTTAACGGGAACTTCAAAAGTCAAGTGTCAAGGGCACACACTGACTGATGATTGTAAAGATGATGACCTCTATGCTAGCAAGACGCTTCTTTCAGTGATGAAGTGAAGAAAATCCTCTTTACATCGTATTTGACGTCCATGTATTCAGCGGAACTGTGGAACAATTATACGCAAGTAGCGTGGAATAAATTATGGGTCACCTAAAACAATGCATACATGCAATTATTTGGACTGCCTAGGTACTGTAGTGCCTCCGAAATGTTTGGCTGGACGGGTAAACGGGGTCGAATATATGTATCGCAATATAAAATACTAATAATTATATCATCACCTTCCTACCCGCACCCAGTAGTGCATAGGGCACATCATTAGCGTACTAATTCTAGCGTATATGGATCGTTTTTGTTAAATGGAAGTAAAGGTAATCAGTCTTACGCTCACGGTGGCAACTTAGAAACAATGGAATATTGCTGTACAGAACCGATTTCAAAACCAATATTTCACGTCCAAACTGCCATAAATTGAACCTGAGACCTCAAAAAAAGTAGGTGAATGTGCCAACCACTACACACGAGGCCAACTTATCCCCACTCGATTTTTTTTTCAGGAATTTTACCTAAGCCATTTAGTCGAATACTCAAGCCCATGGTTCTGGTCCTATTTCTCACACAGCTGTATTTTTCACCCGCCTGGATACGGTAAAAGCTAATTTAAATTCGGTAACACAAAATAATCATGCCGTTTTAATCAAAATCAGATTATAAATATTATTTATTTCCTCCATTAAGTTGATCAACTCTCACCGATAATTTCTAGATATTTTGCATTACAAAAACTAACATCCGCGTCAGGCAGTGATGTCACGTATTTAAAAATAAGCGCTCAATAAGTTATTCTGCAATAATATGGCTAAATACATACGCAGATAACAGCCGCGCGACATGTTTTCCGTTCTTCTAATAAAAAATATGGCAAAGCTGAACGCGGCTCTATCGCGAGTCGCGAGACTATTCAACATAGCAGAAATTGGCGTCAACGTTTAAAGGCAGTTTACACGTAGACAATATAATATTTTTTGTCCCAGGATTGTCCACGTGTAAACAGCAATTTGTAGGACTGAAAATTGTCTCGAGACATCGCCATCGAGGTATACGGGCAGGCTTATTCTGCGGAAAAATAATTATCTCCACGTAGTAAACGTGTTGCTCCCAAAAAACAATCCTTTTTGTTATCCAGTTTGTCCTTTAACAATTCCAATAGATCTTGGCACAAAATCAATCAAATTTTTCATTGGTTCGCTCGTAACAAATGTTGTCATGCGTTCATTTTCGTAGCGCTCACGTGTGAACTGTGGCCGAATTTTTGCCAGCCAGCTTTCTGTCGTGCGCGGTCGAGGCTACTCTAAGCTAATATTGTCGTATCCATTGTATTGTCCACATATAAACGGCACTTTATAATAAAGCGGAGCTGACAAATTTTAAATTATAGTAAGGGACGATTTTTTATAAATCCATGCTTTTACTTTTCCGTAGTTACTAGGTAGGGTTGCATGAAGTATTTTACAATTTCTATACATAATTTATTTATGCATTTATTTATTTCACAGTTTCAAAATGTTCTTTGTTTCAGGTATCTATCGACTATCTAGGAAATTTCTATATGTTATAAAATAACTGAGTACTTCAAAATCAAAGTGTACCTTACTCCAAAAACCTTTTTTTGTAGTTGAGAAAATGATAAACGGATTAATTATGATTATACTAATTTTAAATGAATATCAACATTTTACAACAGAGATGAAGAACATTCAAGAGAAGGTAATATAGAAGTCTAAGCATCTACAGGGCTTATGACCTGTCAATGGCTGGTTTAAGTGGCCACTTTACACACTGTGTAACATTCACCAATCTGCCTATATTAATAAATTACCTAGTTAATTAACTAATATTGTTGATAAATTACCTGGTCCATGAAGAAGTATAGAAATTGAAAAAAATATATTTTCAGGCGTTGCCTAGTATGTAGGTGAAATAATTCAATTAGATGAATCTCACCCGCATAAATAAAGGTTTCAGCTCTTTAACTTCACAAACATTAACAGATGAAAGAATTGAAGGAACATAGATGTCCAAATATAGGCAGAATGGTGAATGTTACACAGTGTGTAAAGTGGCCACTTAAACCAGCCATTGACAGGTCATAAGCCCTGTAGATGCCTAGACTTCTATATTACCTTATCTTGAATGTTCTTCATCTCTGTTGTAAAATGTTAATATAAACAGCTCCCCAGGGAGTTGAATCCAGTCCTTGTCTACAAAAATTTGGACAAACTCAAAATATTGTTTAAATGAATACTTTTTTTATTTGATGTAAATGTACATTGTACATTGGCGGGCTTATAGCCAAATGGCAATTTCTTCCAACCAGCCGATAAAATAAAAGTTCTATTTATATGATTCTAGTTACAAAACATATTCAATAGAAAATTAAATGAAAAGAAGAAAAAATAAGAGAAAAAAAGAAAGAGAAATAATTGTATTTGTATGTAAATATCCTTAAATCAATACTTTTCCTCGTTGGGAATAAGGAATAAAGAGGAAAGAAGGAAGGAGGAGAGATTAAGTAAGAGAAAGGAGATGTTAATTCAAACGTGATTTAAACAGAGATACGGTAGTAACATCTTTGATATTTGATGGGAGATGATCTTTCAGTGGAGCCGCATGGACAGTATGTGAGTTAGAGAAGATAGAGGAATTGTAAATGAGCATTATGAGGTGCTTTGAGAATAAGAACGAAAAAGTAAACCATGAACTGATAAGCGTTGAATTTTTTCTCGGAGGTGTATACTCGTTGGTGCGTTAGAGCGTCAGGACTATGAAGTAAAGTAAACAGAAGTGAGAGGGAGTGATAGTCTCTCCGCTGTCTAATTTTACTTATTTTTTTAATGTGAGAAGAAAATGATATCGGTAGGTTTTAAAATCACGATTAAAATTAGACATATACATTTTATTAAATATTCGACTCCGAATAATGGACATGCATATTATGTAAGTACGTTTACAATCTAAATAATGTATGTAAGTACTTTTTGAAACTCAGGCATTGGTTTAGGAATGGATTTAGATGCATTTTGACATGCAAAAAAGGCAACCAATTCATATTTTTCAGGTGTGCAGTGGACAATAATAAACAATTTCGGATTTAAGTATGTTTTGAAATTATTTTTTTTTAACTAGGAATAACTACGGATTTAAATATAGTTTGAATAAAAATGGTTTGAATTAAATTAAAATTAATGAAGCACTCAATTGTCAAATGTAAAAAGTACTAACTATCCTTTAGCTTCGAGTAGATTACTTTGTAGTTGTTAATGACATTAACATAAGCGGTGTTAGTTGCATGTTTATTAAATTATTATTTTAGAGTAATTTTTCAAAGTAATGATAATTATAACCTATATTTACAATTTTATATATTAATACTCTAATGATTGATTATGTCTGTTCTGTAAAATTATTTATTTTTTAATTTTTTGGTTTTATTAATTTAGTTTCTGTTCGCTAGGAAAAAAATTGCAAAAATAAATCGAGCGGAGATTAGTCGGCCTCATGGTGTACTAGTTCTTCTGTTAACCTGCCAATTAATAAATTAAATTATTAAAAAAAAAAAAACTATATTAATCAGTCCACCCTATGTTTTTTATTGTCCCTGCTAATTTTTACTGTGCCGTGGTGATTGGCTATACTTGGGCATAGGAATTTCAGCCTTATTTTCGAAGTAAATCGGATTTATTTTCGTCTATTGAAATTTTGACCTTCAAACCTTTGAACGGAAATGTACAGTAGCTGACAATAAGACACTGCCGACCTAATTCGTTTTGTATAGCGTCGTCTTTGTCATTCATACGATTATTCTACACTGGACGCGTGTGACAGAAACGACGCTCTACAAAGTTGGCAGTCTCTTTCGACGCTTTGTGTGAAAACAGATTTATGTGATAACTTTACAAAACATTTGTTCGTCCCCAGTTATAATACTGTACTCCTATTTGGTCACCTTACTATAATGTAAGAATTAATAGACTAGAAAGGGTCAAACAAAAAAAAATTCAGCAGGTCGACTACCAGTTACATGCTGAAAGTATGCAGTATCGTGGAATAAACTCTCTTAAAAATCGAAGAATAAAGTTAGACTAGTTATTTTTATTCAAATTAATAACTAATAAAATTCATTCTCCTACCCTATTTGAATGATTTCGATTCTGTGTGCCATCTAGAACGACAAGACAAAATCTTCTCTTTTGCACAGAAAACGCGTCAACAAACTATTGGAAACAATTTACAATACCTAGAATATGCGACCAATATAACAATATATTTACCGAGGCTGATATTTTTTGTGACAATGTTTGTAAATTTAGGTCAAAAATCGTTGAAATTTTGAGAGAAGCAGATATTTAACTTTATTATTACATACATATTTTTTTGTTTCGTTTCTTTTACATTTATTAAATTGAACATAATTTAAATTATTGTATTAAGTGTTAAAATTTTTTGGTGTGTGCATAGGTGTCCTACACTAATATACAAAGAAATTGACAATATTTGTGTACATACTGTTTGTTTACCCAATAAAATAAATAAAATAGACTGCAGAAGAACTGTCAAAATCTCTCAACTTAGAGGTTAATAATGAAATCGCTTCTTATTTTTTTAAAATAGTTGATGGTTCAAAATGAATTTTTCGCGAACATGTTTTCTGCCAAGTCCTAATAAACTGTACCTAAAAGTATATGTCTCGAGAGTCACATTGAAAGAAATGTTGAGAAAACAAGATTTTGTGATTGTGCGATTTCAAAAGCATAACTTTTGAACCAAATGAGATAATTTCAACCTATGTAGACTTTTCAATGTAAAATAATATTTAAAACAATGTATAAATACCGCATATTAATGTAGTGTTTCTTTTATTGATGAAAAAAGCTTTTTATTATGAGCAAAACCGATAGAAAAATCTACGGTCTTTAAAACAGTTTTCGGGATGTGGAGGGAGTGCTTTTACTTTTAAAAGTTACCAGGTTGTAATGCGTGCATTGCTGTAAAAAAATGTATGGAATCAGCTCGTTTAAAGGTGAATTTCACGGTCCTAAATTTAGCAAGGAAGGTTATATTCCTTGACAACCACTTTATAAGCTAGAACCTTGTATCTAGCATTTACTTACTGGGTTGGGTTATGAAATTGCTACAGGCACACGCTAGGTATTGATATTGCTTTCCTATTGTTTTCATCAATAATTCCTGCGAATTCTTGCCAATAATTTTATTATTCTTGAATTATCGAACCATAAACAGGACAAGAAATATTGATTTTAAAGGTGTTTCTAGACAACAATATTTTATTATTCCTGAGCCGCGATAACAATCGGAAGAGGACATCACACCTTGACCATGACGTCATAGTTGAAAATATTTCCGAGCGATTACGATGATGCTCTACCGACGCTGTATCATCTAGTTTTGGGTAGGTTAATTGATACGTACTAAGGAGACACGGACGCCACGATACACATATCTACTCACTAAAATGACTTATCTTTATTATAACGTCATAGTTGAAGATAAATTCTCTCTAGCGATTACGAAGATACACGACTGAAGGTCTTCAAGTCTTTAGGTAGGTACATCGGTATGTACCGACGGGTCTAGTACCCCACAACATATCTAACCATGGAAGTGTCAAAAATTAGGTTCCCTACAGTTATTACATTAAAAATGACTTTTTTGTAAATCGTTCTGAGGCGGCCAGTTTTTTCTTTTTTTTTTAAAAGCCTATTCAAATACGAGAGAGAAATACGTACATTTTGGAGTCAAATTAAATTCGGACATAACTATCAGTTTTTAATCCGGACGGCTAGATGTAGTGGCTAGACTGGCTAGATGCTGCCCTATTAACATATAAGAGCATCTTGCCGTAAAAACATTGCCACCACTAAAAATAAATTTAGTTGTTACATTTTTCTATATTTTTACTATCTTCCAGAGTGTACGTATCAAGATGCCAAAAGAGCCGTCTTTGTAATACCTCGGTAGATAAATACAAATAAAAGTTAAGCATACCTCCTTGGTTATTGTCAAAAGTCGTGAAAAAGTCAGGTTCAAGCGAGTATTTTTTGCTTTCATTTGGATATATTTGAATTTACAATCGCTTTGAAATGACCACTTTTTATCACTGAAGCTCATTTAAAATATAAGTGAGAACTATTTTAACTTTAATCAAGTAAGGAAAGTGGAGTAAATTTTCGGCGTCATTTATTGGTTGCTTTCAATTATATGACGTCAGAGATGACAAGGCGTTAGAGCCTACCGAGGTAGATAGAGATAGTTCAGAAATTAAGTATGCCGTCTCGGAATGTATCGATGGGGACAGTCATTGTAATTTCCCCCCTAGACTGGTGGCACTTGGAGCGTAAGATTGACCGCCTTACTTTCTACGCAACAAAAATGATCTAGATACGCTGCAACGGTAGTACCCCTATGCACCACAGGGTGCGGATAGGGAAATAATAGATAAGTAGTGATAAAATAATGCCATATTATGAAACTGTTTTTGAAAAAATAATGTGATAGTTGAAATAAAACATAAATTAGTGCTTTAAAACGTGCGAAATGGATTCCAACAAAAATTAAAATGCTTCAGTTATAAGATTTGCAATATTTTGAATACTCATATACATTGTTTTAAAATAGACGAGACCTGAGCATTTTCCTTAAAAAAACACTAAATTAGGTGATTAATTAAACCACTGCATAAAAAAAAAAAACACTGGTGACTATGCATAGTTTAAGGCTGTATCGCGGAGAAAACTACCTTTTTATTTATGGCAGGATAAATTCACTGGTCTTTTTAAAATTCATTCATAAACTGAAAACTTTTTTTAGAAATTTCTTCTCTATCTAACAAATAACCTCCTTTTACGATCTTATTATTATTATTTTATTCAAACTTATAACATAATAACTACATATAATAAAAAAAAACTGTCCCACTGACTTTTCTATGTCTACCAATTTCGAGATGTACCCGGTCTCTTCGTCAGGACATGCAAAACACACTATACACCTGCACCATAGTTGTTGCACAAAAATATGAAACCTGCTTGCTGATTTTGATCACATAGTTTTACTAAGTAACCTCTAAACAGAAATTTGTGCGACAAATAAATGTTCTGAGACATCGCCACCGAGATAGACGGACAGGCTATCTCTTCGGAACAATGATTGCGGACCGGACCTTGGTCACAATCACAATGTCAAATAGCGATTTGCTCGATGTGAACTTGTCGCTCCCGGGTACGTCTCGAAACCGGTAGACATATAAAAGTAGGCAAGTGGTTATATACAAATACTTAATAACATTTTGCATAATGTTTGACCACAAAGTTAATGCTTTAAATATTTATTGTAAAATCTAATTGAAAATTAATATTGAGTAATGTGCGTGCGTTGAGCAAAAAGGTTACGATCATATGTATTTTAAACAATGTGGTTTTTATCAATTGGTTGTTATCTTTTTGTTCTATTTTCGTGTATCTGTTGAAATAGTAATCCCATTATGTATTCCTACGCTTATCTATTATGGAAACACAACACCGTCTGGCGCCCACATACATGTAAACAAGCGCAGCGTGCGCATGTAAACGCGTTCACTCACACACCTGCGCATGCGGTTGGGACAGCGTCAAACGATTGTGTTAAAAAATAAGGTTTTAACACTTTCAATGGGGGTGAAAATAATATAAAAAAATATAAAAAATACCACGAATAATTTCATTTTTCGTTTATGCATCTACTCATATCACATTATGTTGACGGGTTTGTTACGATGTAAAAATTAATTGGCCAATTTACATGTCGCCATTTTTGAGAAAAATCATTTCAAAAGATAGACAGATAATTTATATTTTAAAACAAAGGTCATGTAATAAAATACATATTATTTATTGTATTGGGTAAACAAACAGTTTGTACAAAATATTTTAACAATTTCTTTGTATATTAGTGTAGAACACCCAAGCACATACGAAAAAAATTGTTTTCAACGAAGAAAATAAATTAAATTATGTTAAATACGAAAAACGTAATTTTAAATATCAGCTTCTCTGTATAATTCTATGACTTTTGACTTAAATTTACGTTAATGAAAACATTAGCCTCTGTAAATCCATAGTTATATTGCTCGCATATTCTTGGGATTGTCGATTGTTTTAAACAGTTAATTGACACGTTGTCTGCGTAAAATGGAAAATTTTATCTTGTTGGTCTAAATGCCACACGGAATGGAAGTCTTTCAATTATATTATTTCTAAATTTGTACAAAAATAACTGGTTTAATATTATTCTTTGATTTTGAAGAGAGTTTATTCTATGGTACTGCGTACTTTTAGCATAGTCAGATAAGTTAAAGCTTAACCGGTAGTTGACATGTTTAATTTTTTTTTGATGGACCCGTTCTAGCCTATTAATACTAACATTGTAGTAAAGCGACCAAATAGGAGTATAATATTCTAGTTGGGAACGAATAAACGTTTTATAAAGTTTTTCATATATCTCTGCATGTTATGGTGGTTTCGATACCCGCATGATAAGTTGGACTTATGGTTGGACCATTTAATATGTATTTCAGGACTTTCCGGACTGATTCAATGTGAATGTTAAACATTAGTTTAATATCATATATAATATCTATCTATAGTGCTACCTATCTATGTTCATTTAAAAATACAAATGATACGTTTTTTCTTGTATCACGTAAAATTACTCCAATATCAAAAGTTATCACACACAATTTTATCTGACATCTTAATCAAAGTAAAATAATAATAATCAAAAATTTTAAGCGGGAAATAATGCGTATAATAAAAAATAACAAAATTAAAAAGCGGATAGATTCCTTGGTACCTACACTCTACACTACGCACACAGATGCGTTTCTACTATCATCTCAGCCAAATGTAAACCAAGTGTTTTTACAGTTATTTACTAGGAAAAAGACAATATATCCTGTTTACTGCATAAAGCAGGGACGAGTTTGAGTTTGAGTATCGTCTATTGTCTTGTTAACCTTAATAATAAGTTAAGGAATGCTATCTTTGTTTAGTTTTTTATATTTTACTTTTGGTGCTGTTACATGTTCACTTAATTGCCATACTTACTAGTTCTTTGCTCAATGTATTATTATTGCGTTTTTTAAAATTATTTTTTATTATTAACTTTTTAAAATCATTCTTATGTTGTTGAAATTCCATTTGTCGATGCGTTTTGAAGCTGCAAGACTTTTTGTGATGTTAACTATCATATTATGTAAATGATAAACTATCAAATATCTAAACTAAGTAAAAGGGGTCTAGAATTTCAACCGTTCATGCGCTCAGTAGCTGCAAGACTTGTTGTTATTTAACTTCCAAATAAATAAATTTGCTTTTTATTTCGTTTTTAAAATATCACTTAAACTTTGAACTTCATTGTCAAATAATTTTTTAAAAATAAAAATGTAAATAGGGGCTAGATTTCTTATTGTCCATGCGCTTTAGCTGCAAGACGTGTTGGGATATTTATTTATTGTACAGCGCCCTTGAGGTGATTTTCACAAAAATGGCGTTATATAAATTATCCAAACATTATTTTCAATAATAACACCTAAGTCACGAATTTGACTATGTGTAAGAAAGAGTAGAGAAATCTGACTGTCGCGTCGTTTGTATGCGCGAAATATAAAATGACTAATTAAAAAATTATGATGAAAATAAATCTTTATTAGTGTTATACAATTTCATTATTTTACGAGAACATTATTATAATTTTTCCCATCGACGGGTGATATAAAACTTTCGTAAAAAAATCAATTGAGTAAAACTGAAAACAAAGTTTTATTTTCATAATAATTTATAATGAAGTGTAACGAAGTGAATGCCAATTAAATTAATACTATTATGAGTATAATATGTTTGAGGCTTCATGGTTTTTCAATTACGTGTTTACATCTGATCAAAAGCACCAGTAAGTTAAATGGAAACGATTTCAGAAACAAATTTATTTTTATTATTTTCTAAATGTGAATATTATTTATGTCCCGAATTGAGTCGTTGTAACTCCTGGGAATGTAATTTAACGTATTATACTTGTAAAATACTTTGTGTCATATGATTTATAAATAAAATAAAAAAATAGAAACGATCGAAATTACATATTAAAGGTAGATTACCATGAATCTTGCTGCTACAGAGCGCACAAGGGACCAAAAACTTTTACGTATATAGTAGTCGCGTGCACAGAGTTTTAAAACAGCGTAGGCAGGTTAGGTAAATAATGTTCTACATTTTATATGTAGATGATAAATCTTACAAGAAAAAAAATTTCATTTGTCATTAACTCGTATTTGATGTTGAAATTACATAAGCCACATCAATATCACAATAAATGCCCATATTTTGTGCTGTCTTTCTAAATTGTTTTTAAGTTAGGAAATAATATACGAGCAGAGCCGATTCTATCAGTGGTCCGGTTGGCACAAAGCCAATTGCCTTCAAGGAAGGGGAGAATAATATGGACTTACAAACGTCAGTATTCCCGTCCCTTTTCAGTAAGTGAAGCTGTATTAGGTTCGGTGCTGTGTACAAGGGAAAATAATAATTATTATAATAAAAAATAAGCGGTTTGTTTGTAGATGTAGGTAGGTATGCACCTAGTTTTCCAGTTCAACTATTTATCATTTATCACATAACGCTGTAATGCGATCCTAAACGTCGAAAAACAGTGCGAATAATACACAGCATAATAATTCTGAAAACCATTAAAAACATTCATAATTTTTTTTCTTAAAAAAAATAAAAAAATAACTGTATTCCAAAGCAGCCTAAAAGTTTGAAGAGAACAGTTTTTTGTTAATTTCTTTCATTATTTTTCTTTTTTTGTGGGGTCCCATTTGTTCAAAACTGTCTGTTTTTAATTACGCAGGTCTTGAGTAATTACTCCGTTTTAAACGCTTAAAATTTTGAGGTAAATCTTATGAAGGCAAACATACACATTTTTTAATCTCAAAATACAAAAAAATACAAAACATACCGACGCAGAAATTTAATAGGGAAAATATCACATACTGCGAACACCGATAAAAATTTGTGAAATGGATTTCTAATAATTAATTGTATTTTTGAAATCAATATAGATATTGCGGAGAAATGTTTTCGTACATAAATGTAAAAAGTAAATTGAATAAAAATACTTTGACGTCAAGATTCGTGATAATGCTCTAAACGAATTTGAATGGGCATGAACAAATAAACATGAATCGTGACTTATTAGGGGCGTGGCCAATGGAATAACCGTTTTTGCGGGAATTCAAAATAATAAATTAAAAAAAATATGACACATTTTTTTTTTACTAGACAGTATTTCATAGATTTTACTTTAAAAATGTAAAAAAGTGATATTTCCCTATTCTAATACTATTTTAAAAAACAACAGTGTTGGTTCAGTTTTGGAGTGCGCAAAATGGGAATCGGGTTGTGGTCACGTGGGTAGCATTGCGCACTTACGGATCAGAGGTCCGAGGCTTGAACCCCACTCTACCCCAACTGGGTTCCCATGTTCTAATTGTGAGTTATTTACAACTGGTTAAAAATGCCCCCAAAATTGGAATATTTGGATAACGGAACGTCAATTTTGACGATTTTAGTTTGGCATTATCATTCCGATGTGCAGTTGTCTTTTTCGCACAGTATCGTGGAGTCATCCGCGAAAGAGTGACAAAAAAAACAATATTCAAATATCTATTAATCAAAATTCCCTGTCATCTCAATATCTTCTTAAGTTTTAGTAAGTTCAGAAGAACGTCTCTGGTTCGCAAAGTGTTAAACAACCATTGATATTATCTCACGGCAGCTGTTACTAGGCAATAAAAATATATATAGCTCTTCTCCAATTGGTTGTATCGTTACTCGGTAATCGGGGGGAGTGGGGGGCTTCTGCCAACGGGCAAACAACAGACGCGAGGTCTCCAGCATCTTTGGCAACTGTTATTGCCAACAACCGACAACTTTGAGCAACCGATTTTCAATACCAGGCTCTCGACTACAATGGGATGATCAGATGTTTTCCGGTGTTTGTCGACAGTCGATAGGTACAAGGTTCAGGTGCCGTGGCGCAGTTGCTTTGACGTCTGCAATGACGATTGCGAAACTGGCGCAGTGAATTCGATTCTCGCCAGTTTTAAGAAAAAACTCCAAGATGTTCATTTTTTTAATTGGTCAAGGTGTTCAATCACAGGTTTTCGACAACGATACGTCAAAATTTTATCCAACTTACATTTTTATACAAACAAACAAACCACTATGCCGTTTCCCGGTGGATTAGGCTGAGAGGATAGAATGCCACATAACTCTGTTCTTGCATACGGATCTCGCTTCGTCTGCATGCTCAGAGACATCTCATTTATTGCACTAAGAGTGTTCAATATTTTAAAAGAGTGTATTAAGCTCTCAAGGACAAAAATTGCTTTCAAGAGAGGAGTTAAGGACTGGATTTTCCTTAGTGGGAGGGATTTGAGTAGGAAACTCCTTGATGATTTTCCGAATGTTTGAGTTTACTGTTAACCATATTGATGTTTACTGTTAACCATATTGATGTGCATTATACATGTTTAAAAATATATTTTTTTATGTTTCTGATCCTATATTTGTGGTGATATACAGCTTGCCCACCACATACCGCACACCGCATCTGAGGACATAAGTCTCCTTGGCGGTGCCCACACACACGGAAAATTTGCTCATTGTCAAACGAGAAAAACTGCCCGAAGGAGGTGATATACTCATAGTTTACAGTTGAAGTTTTTTTGCACCACAACAGGCCAGGAGGCCCAATTACAGTGGTGAATTACATCACAGAACACCCAGGCTTGAGACAAAACACATTTAATTTTTGTGTTCTCACCGGGAATCGAACCCGGAACCTCCCGTGTGTGAGTCAAGCGTCTTGACCACTACACCACGAAGGCCACCACGAGCAATTAGTTGACACTGACACATGAGTGTCCCATCTCATCACAGAACTTTTAGTCCCATGTAGTTGGGACTTATGTCTCAAATAATGTGCAATAAACTAATGTATATAAATAAATACATCTTCTCGTGCAAGCACGACAATTATTCCGACTTTTGACACGTCCCTCTAGAAGTACGTATTTCTGTTGAATTCAGTCGTGCTATGCCTTGTTCGGTGTTCCTCGTTTTCTGCATCCATCAACATTCACTAAGCCAACAATCCTTTTCGCCGTCCATTTACTCTACATGTCCGAACCAACACCGTACTCCCTCCTTGATTTCGTCAACAATGCTTGTCTCACCCTTACATATTACACATTTTCTCGGAGAAAATTAGATTTTTCTTTATAGGCAATTGAAAATAACTATGTTAACTTCCAAGAACTGTAATTGGCGCCATGTCTTGGTTCTATTTCGTATTGAACTGCATCTTTATAATTATATTATAATATAACATAGACAGTCTGATATCAAAAGTAATATCAAAAGTAATCATTGTAAACATTCTACCATTTACCGTATACGTGAAACATTTAACAAAAAATATAATAGTCTAGATATATTTAACACTCCATGTAGAAGACAACTAACAAGCTTGATTCAGAATAACAGAGAATCGACGTTATGCTCTTTATTTTTCGTCATCAAATCAAATACAATTTTACACTGCAACTTTCCTTCATTTATCCTCTACCACTGCTCATCCATTCCTCATTTTTCCTTCCCACTATCTCCTTAATTTGTCCCTATTTCTTTTATTTTAATTTATGTGAATACTAACATTATTTCAATTACTAACCATTTTTTTTAATAGTTTAAACCGTCGCTTTATTTTATTATTATGAAGTGAATACACCTTATTGGATGAGAGGCCCAACAATTTATGAATGCGATTTTTAAATAGTCTCTATATATAAACATTTAACAATCTGTACATCTGTTTAAATTCTGAAAAAAAAAAAAGTATTCTGCCCAGACTGAATTTGAATTTGAATTATCGAAATTGAATTATTAAATATTTGAATTAAATGTTCATTGAGGTGCTTACCTAGATAGCTCACACAGCGCGTATTTAAACTGTGCAACTCAGTTAAACTTAGACTAACCCGTTTGCGTTATCAATAAATAAAGTAAAAGGCAACTATTTTATCAATATTGATAATAAATTATACAATAGACGCCACTCCGTTTTGCATACATAGATAGATCAGTTTAAGAGCTATTTATTTTTAAATTCACTTATACTTCTTCTTCAGCCTGTAGCCGTCCTCTCCTGAACGTATGCCTCTTCCATCGTTCCTCATGCTAAACGATCTTGGGTTATTTGCATCCACGCTGTTCCCGAAAACCTACTCCAGCGGAGCTGGGGTCTTCCCGGGGTTTCTGGTAGTAGTCTAAAGGCGTCAGCACAGATGGCGTTTAGTCCATCTATCGTCTGAGCTGCGAGCAACATGACCAGCCCAGCGGTATTTCAACGTTGTAACTCTTTCAATAATATCCAGCACTCCTGTTTCGGTTCTTATATCATTTCTTACTTTATCCCTAATCCCCAGCATCGCTCGCTCCATGCCATCATGTGTGATTCTCAGTTTATGACAGTATGATGGTCTTTAAACCCATATGTGAGTACTGGCAAAAAATAGAAATTAAACACTTTTCGTTTAAGACTGACGGGGATCGACATTAAAAAAAATATGACCAAGTTTTTCGAAAGCCACCCATCCCAAACCAACTCTTCGGTTTATCTCTGTTGCTTGATTTTCCTTACCAAGTACAATTTTATGGCCGAAATATAGGTACATATTCATTTACTGCCTGTATGGGTATATTATATATACACATCCTTACAGGAGTAGGCGCCATCGCTTTGGTTTTCATCAAATTCATGCGTAGAACCTCATTTCGGAGGCAATATTAAGTTCTTTTAGCATGAAAGAAAGTTGCTCAGCATTATACAGCGTATACTGTCTCTTTTTTATTACTATGGGATGACCTAGTTCACATGAATCGTTCAAGTCTTCACGACACTGTTAAATTAGCGTGGATTGACATCTATTAATTTAGACTTATTCTTTTATATTTATTTACAATGTACTCAGCGGGTACGCTCAGATAAAAACTCTACAATCGAAAATCGAGTGCATTCTAGACGACCTCATAGAGTATTGGTTGAAATGACGCTCTATTGCATAGACCAAAAATGTTTCAAATTTTTGTTTTAACAACAAACGTGTAACCGACCGTTTCGTCGCTGTGCTTGTGATTCTCGACATGAGTACGTACGGCATTGTTTTGCTGTAAACTATAGGTAACTTCGGGATTGATAATCCCAGAGCGATTATTATTTGAAGTTACTACTCTGAAGGTGAAAGTGTTAAGAGGGGTTTTTAAGTTAAGTGTAATAAGTGTCCTGACGAAGAAACGGGTGCGTCTCGAAACCGGTAGTCATAGGAAAGTCTAAAGGAAAAATTACACATATTATTACCTTAAAATTAGTAGATGTCCCGTTTTACGCGAAAAAACAAACGGTCTTATTATGTTTCACGCGTTTTTAAGTGGAAGTTTTTTTAAGACGCGATTTATTTAGGATAATTCATATAGTGCCATTTTTGTAAAAATCGTCTCAAGGGCGCTGTACAATTAGCATTCCAACACGCCTTGCAGCTACAAAGCGCATGGCAGTTGGGAAATGTTTCTAAATATTATTTTAAAACATAAATTATATTTACTTTTTTTTTCGCTTTTTTTAAATTCCTTCCGAAACGCTCTTTGTATTGTTTTATTACAAAAATAAAATACTTTTAATTAAATTAAATTAAAATAAACTTCCTGCATTTTTGCAGTCAGTGTGAGATTTAATGCAGGCGTAAATTTTCAAGTCATCAGCAAAAGAGATGAATTTACATCCCCATTTCCATTAAGATTACATTTTATAATACTAAATAAACACGTCTTGCAGCCACATAGCGTAGAGACGTTTAGAAATCGAGCTCCCATTTACACCATACAAAAAAATAAGTAAAAATTGTTTTAATTTATAAATATTTTTTTACAAATAGAATCTAGATTACATGTCCTGCAGGTACAGAGCGCATGGGCGGTTAAAAATCTAGACCCCGTTTACAGTCGAAGTTCAATTTATATATTCTATAAAAGCTAGCATCACAAAGAGTCTTGCAGCTACAAAGCGCATCGACGAGTGGAATTCCAGCAACATAAAAATAATTTTAAAAAGTTTACAACAAAAAATACAAGAATAATATATCGAGCTAGAAAAGAAATAGTGAGTTTGGCCAGTTTAGTGAACATAGAACAGCATAAATAGTAACAAAGATAGCGATCCTTAGATTTATCTATTTTTTATAAAAATACTTTAGTAAGGTGATTTTTAAAATGGAATTCTTTATATGTCGGAGACGAGAAGGGTCCGTTGCGTTAGGCCGAGATGAAAATTCTCAGAATTCTTCCCAGCCCTTTTGAGTGGGCGGGGTTAATTTGTACAAAACAGTCTGCGTTGTCAGACGAACCCAAATAACTTCTCCAGAATGTCCGCAACAGAACTAACCTAATAATAAAAACACTTAATTATATTTTGTATTATCAAATTAAAACTGAAATCACCTTATTGCACGATTCATTTAGGTACGTACATACCGATAAATAATTATGACGTGTCAAAAATCTTATTATGAAGCGTACATCGTAAACACGTAATAAATAGAAAATTAAAACAAAATATCGGGTTGTGGTCCCGTGGCTAGTGTCTCGGACTCACGACTTAAAGGTCCGTGGCTCGAATCCCACTCTACCCCAACTTGATTCCCATTTTCTAATAGTGAGTTATTTACAACTCGTTGAAAATGGCCCTCAAAATTAAATATTTGGGTAAATCATAAGAACGCAAATATTTCTTTTTTTCTTAAAAAAAAAAAATGGTCCAAATAAAAATATATAAATAAATAAAACACAAGAAACTAAATACAGAAAATCACGTTCTTAAATCACACGTCTTTCTCTTGAGCCTGATAAATGTTTTTTTTTATTGATTATAAATTTTGTAGTTTGTTGACTTTAAGGTCGATGTTGTTCGTTTCGTAAATCTCCTTCCAATCTATGTTAGTGACGTCATCCTCAAATTGCTCTTTGTTAATATTACGAAAATTTCTAAGAAGCAATATCTACTTGTGACGTGGACAGTTTATTTTATAGCTCATATAGGGAAGGTCGTGAATAGATAATCCAGAAGCAGTGAATAGTCGATAAATATGATATTAAATTCATGAGGAAAGGCTGTAAAAATAAGAACAAGAAGTGTATGGAATGATACAGTGTGATGTGTTGGTTTAAAAGGAGTTGTAGAAATATCATCTGATCTCACTTTTTCCTCAAGTTGTTTGCTTCTATGGTCTCTCTTGAGAAGACAAGTGTCAAAGTCACCCATAATTCATAATTCAGTCGACAATTTTGAGAAAATAACAGATCGCTGTTATCGGATTCCGTAAGGTCAATTCAATGTTCCGCTAAAAACCACCAGGACATAATTATCACCTTCTGAAAATAGTTTTAATCTCAAAAACGACATTTCTCAATTTGCAGAAAACACCCACAGCACTAGGAAAATCTTACCGTTTAAATGCTGATGGGAAGATTAATCCCTCTAGAAATCCACTTCTCTTAATTTAAAAATACCCGTAATAAAAAACATTCACCACATGCATTCAGTTTGAACGAGGTATCATTCAATATTAAATCTGCCTGTTTTCTGCCAAATGTATATTCTAGGTTGGTGGTTAACCAGACTCTAAAAAATCACCGAAATTCCTTTAGCACATAATGAAATTATTTTTAAGGTCTTATAACAAATGAATTAAGTGATTTTTTGCAATTTAGTACTGCATTTTAAACATAAAATGATAAGTTCAATACGTAATTAAACAACATACATCAGAAGATTACTACGGCTGGATGTTTTCTGCAGAATGCACATCTTAGGTTATGTTGTCAGCTAGACTTTAAACATTATTACGTATTAGATGGAAACTCGGTAATAGGTGGAGAGAAGGGATGGTTTCAACCAGGATTTACTCATTAAAATGGCGTGCGTGGATAAATCAGAGAATGTTGCTAAAAGGTCGGAATAATTTTTCATTTATATGACACATGTGGAAGTTTTAGGGAAACATAGGAAATCGGAGGCCAAAATATTGCGAAGCAACACAGCATCGGAAGAATTATGTATTTCAGATATATCAGGGGTTTCTGAAAGGTAAACGGAAAGGGAAAGGGAAGGAGGGATGGAATCAGGAAGAGAATTAAATTACTCTTCAGGTGAAGACATAGTAAGTGTACAATTATAACTAATAACTAGGTAACTAGGTATAGAATAGAAAGTGGAGAAAACTAGATATGAAAAATTAATAAACTGAAACTAAAGCCGCTTAAATAAGTTAAACAAAGAATGAATGGCATAATAAGGGCAATAATGTGATCAAATATTAGGTTCCAAGTAAAAAGTAACAATTTATAACCAGAAGTAGAAGTGTTACTAAGAATTAGTAAACATGCTTAGGATAAAATGAAAAAAAGGACAAAAGCTGTTTTTTTTAAGAGAGGAGTTAAGAACTGGATTTTGCTTAGTGGGAGGGATTTGAGAGGAAAATACCTTGTTGATTTTCCGAATGTTTGAGTTTACTGTTTACCATATTGATGTGCCATATATTTGTTATTTTAATGTTATAATTATTGTCGTGTTTCTGATCCTATATAATATTTGTGATGATATTCCCATTCTTGTATCTGTGTCAACTAATTTCTTGTCCCAACTCCCAACTCAGCACAGGACTTTTAGTCCCATTGGGTTGGGATTAATGTCTCAAATAATGTGTAATAAACTGCCTTTAAGTAAATAAAGAAACTATGTGAGTACATGTCAAAAAGTGAAGAAAATAAATTTAAAATAAAATGTTGTCTTCTGTATTAGCAGATACCTTTATTATACACGATAGGCACCCACATTTCGTTTAATTGAATAGCGTCAGTTAGTAATGTAGGTACTGCAGTTAGTGGTAATACACTTTTTGCTTAAATCACTAGGAATTCGTGCCAACATTCAACGAACATACACAATATTATTATTATTTATATCCGAATATTCAACACAGCGCGCTACACCAACATAATAACATATAACGTTATAAAGGTGTATGCTGGTAATAGATAACATTTAAAAAGAATTCATTTACTATTTGAACTTAAAAACAAAGATAGAGCACGTAGTAAAATTAGCAATTTTAAAGCCGCAAGGGGCAATCGTTGTCGCGCTGTCAGATGGTATTACGTGTAATTATGATTATTATTAAGATTTAAAATGAAAAAAAGCAACTGAACAGAAGATATGCAGAAAAGCAAAGCATGTTATACCAGGGTTGTAGTATTTTTTTATTTTATTTTTAATATGATTTTATTTTTATTTTTCTTGCTTATAATATACAAGGTTTATATTAAAGTGGATTTTTCTGCAATTAAATTTCTTTAAATTTGACTAAACTGTTGGGATCAGGAGGATAAACTTATGTTGGCCAATCAGGAACTTCTTAGCATTTGCTCATGTGGAGAGGAAACCACTTAAAACTCTTCAGGAGAAGCCGTCAAGTTGACAGTTGTCGACCGGCCTTCCGTTCCACTAAAAGAGTGTTCGGCATTTTGTTCCCTACTTTGGTTTATTTTACCAATTGCCTGCATATTCTATTTCGACCATGTATGATACTACCTCTCGTGTGATTTCTTTATTACCTATCACCGATGGGATGCTGCATAGATCTTTACCCAGGCTTCTGCGGGTTGTAGTATTGTAGTGACATATAAAAGGAAAGTAACTGCGCTAAATCTATAAAATAGTAAAGATTATTGTGTTTTGTTTGGCTGACGCGGTCTAATTCCCTTCGTGTGGTGTTTGCCGATTTAAGATTATCAAATTTATCTCGAGTCTGAATATTGTGAATCTTCCCATAAAGTTTAATGTGGATAATTCCTTCCCTGGTCAAGACAGTTTATCCTGTGAAGTACGATTAGTTTAATTAAAAATGGACCGCCGTTTCCTCGTCAAATATTCCGTTGTAAGGTATGGAAGTCCTTTAAAAATTTTCAGGTTCTTCATTACATAGATTTTGTTTAACTTGGTTGTAAATTTAAGACGATGGGCCTTTTGCCCCCTCGCTGGAAGATATTCAATCGATAGGGGAATTTAATTTGATGTTTAATATCTAGTTGTTTTGCAAAGAACTCAGTAGCTGTCAGAGTGGGAGTTTGACTTTTGTTTCCGGGAATCTGTGATGATGACATTTTTTTTACGTGATTTCTGTTCAATGTTATCTAATTTACAGCAGGGAATTTTATATTGGGCTTGCAAATTACTAAGCATATCCAAAACGCTTACCTCAAACATTTTGTAGTCAGTTTAAATCTCTGATGAAGTCGTTAATTTTTTAATAAAGCATCGTCCATTTTCATTTTATTCAGAAGTTCATAGATTTTCCCGTTGCTTACCAAATGATCCATAATGTTATTCATTTGTTATTTTTAACTTTATTTAGCTGCACAAAAAATTTAATTACTACTCGCAAATATGTCCATAAATTGATCAGATAGTCATCTACCTAGGTAATATATATATATATATATATATATATTAAATAGCTACACTTACCTACATGTAGGGATGTAGATATTTTAAAACTTTATCTAATAGACACGTTAAATTCAATCCGTTGTAATATGTGAATTAGTTTAGTTCACTTTTATTTCAGTGATTTTTTTATTGAGTCGTAGGTAACCTTTGCTAATTATTTTTAGGAGTAACTCATATTGCGCAATTAAAAAAAAACATCTTAAAGGCGACCATATTATTATGTTTCCACTGTGTTCATTTTTGATTGATTACGTTTTTTTCCAAAACACATTCATTAACATCACATGTTTAAATAAATAAAACAGATTTTTCGTTTTTCCATTTGCTTCCCACAGTTAGGTGGTTTAAACATATATTTAGACCATAAAACTGAGCCAAAATAAAATTTTAAAAAACTTACGCGTCGATTATCATCGCTATGATTTTTCAAAGTTTTGTTATTTTAAAATTATATCGCCCGCAATGTCATTGAATGAGTTCAAGTCCTTGAGTTTTCTTGATATTTAAAAGTATAAACCCATCAAAATACTCTAAACGTCGAAAAGAAAAAAAAACGGAAATCTATCACAACGCTATAATTGATTGGTTATTGTAAGCAAATGTTCATGTGAACCTGTGACGTTTCAAAGTAGCTCATTTTTATTAAAAACATGGGTATATTTTTTTTCATAGATTTTCGGGAAAGTTTGCCTTCCAAAAACTAAATCTTCGAATTTTTACCGCGTGTGAGAAAACATTTTTTTGTGTACAACTTTCCGTAGCAATGAACTTCCTCATTCATCTTCAAACGTCTAGAATTAGTTGGCCAAGACGCGAAATAAAAATCAAACTGCTTAGAAATAGAATAATTTATTTCCAGCCGCTTTCTCGCTTCGACGGCGCAGTACAAATGCAGTTCCACGCGATGGCGGTGATACTTTCGCCGTGGTCCGGGTACGCGACAACACGACATAAAACAGAAAACAGCGCATCAGTATTCGCGATCCGCTTCGTCAGCCACGGAGAAAGCCGACGAAGAACGAACTATTAATAACGAGCCTCGATGTATGCGCTACCTACGTTCGCATGCGGAAGGAAAAAAAGGAAAAATTAAAACCCCGCGAATAGTGTTTCTCAACAATGGCGTCCGCCCGCCCACCGGGAGTTGCCGGCGATGCCATAATTCGTGTGAATAGGGCGTGCGTGATGACCCCTCGCGTACCTACATTCGATTATACTCACCTGTTTTCATTCGAAGTTAATCAACACCTGGCAACACGAGGTATCACTGTGGGTTTGATGCGGCTAATTGTTGTATCGTTGAATGAGGCGCGGGCTGCGCGACGCGACGTGGCGTGGCGCGGTAGCGATCAGGGGCATTACGACTTAATAAATATTGATGATGACCCATTATGAAGTGCTTACACGATAGATGAAATATGAAAGGGAAATTAATTTATAATTACTAATTTGAATTCAATTGAATGAAATCAACCAGCTGTTCATGTGTTCATGCGTTATTTATTGTAGTATCATGAGCCATTATTATTCATGAATCTGTTTTTTTATGCGTCATTTGCTAGGTGGAGCCTGGGAATATCACCAATATTCTGGGGATCCTGTTGCTCGTTTTTAACTCTCTTTTATTGGATAGAGAGATGTGATAAAGAATCTCTTGTTTCTTATCGTGTTTATAACTAGAGTATGCATGAGCGTTCGAAATAATATGGTATCTCAACCTGCGGCCAATCGGCATATATTTGATGGAACGGACTTGGTTTGTTGCGAGCAGTCCCCGGCTACTGTTGAACTTTTGTCTCCTCGCAATTACTGAAATGCGTATATTAACGCTAAGATACTGCACAAATCGATCGGGAAAAGCGATGGTATAACCTTTCACCGGTAAGTAATAGTCTCATCTTAATTATAATAATACAAACAAACAAACCATCACGCCGTTTCCCCGTAGGGGTAGGCAGAGAGGATTAGAGCGCCATATCACTCTATCTTTGCATACATACCTCGCTTCCTCTACATTCATACATCTTCTCATGCACGCACGCCGATTATTCCTACTCTTGACATGTTCATCTTCAAGTATTTTATGTACTTGATCGTGCCATGTCTTTCTCGGTTTTCCTCGTTTTCTGTATCCATCAACATTCGCATCGTAGATTCTTTTAGACGTTCTTTCGCTCTACATGTTCAAACCATTGCAGCACCCCTTTCTTGATGCTGTCGATAGTAAAATACGTAAGTATATAGTTTTATTCCACTTTTATTTATAATATTTACCAGTGACCGGGTTTCGTAATAACCGACATCATCAGACTGGTTGGAGACTAAACAAATTTCTATGTTATATACAAGTGCAAGCAGGGGTTGTAAACCATGATTTTATAAATAAAAGTGGAATATAACTGTATACGTATTTTTATTATTATAATTTAAATGCTTTTCTACTAAGAAATGTCAGGGAAAAATTAATCTATTAAAACAGTTCTTATTTTAATCAATACTAGTTTAAAATAGCTATTTTAATGTTAAAAAACGTTTTATTAATATGTTACCAGCTATCTCCTGTCTCTGTCCTGCTCAGTTAGTCGGGCGTATAGTGAAACGATAAACAAAGGTGATGCGTATGCGGAAGACAGCGACATACTGCATGGAACTTACAGAAGACCGATGTAAAAAGTCCGTGCTTTTTATTGTACTACTTGTTTTGCTTGTCAAAGTCGAAGTGATTTGACGTGATGATACTTGCTCCCTCCGCTGGTAATTCCTTTTCCTTTGGGGATGATTTTTTACTTCGAATTTGTATGGAGTGTTATCCCTATATATTATATCTCAATGTCACCGTGCTTATATTGTTAGGTTTATTTTATTACGCCAACGAACGTAGCAACTACCTACATAGATTTTGATAATAAAGGAAGCAATTGAAAGATGTATTTGTTACAGTTATTGAAGGATTTTTTTTCATTTACCACAGGTGTAGGGGAGAGTTGGATATTGGCGAACCCCTAAGGTATATTGCAACCACAACTGAACAGATATTTTAATTTTGATTACATTTATAGGTACATACATCTTTTAAGATAAAGAAAAAACACAAAGAAAAATAATGGAAAATTAGTTGTTAGGTAAGTTTTCTATGAAAAAACAAAAACGTCATCAAAGCGTGGTATTATCAAACCGGTATGTTAATAGCGCGCCTTTAGTTTGATATTACCTCGCCTTTCTTGATCCACATATAAATTTAGTATAAAATAGAGACTTAAATAAAAAAAAAAACAAAGATCAGACAAAACTTTTAAAGAAACAATTTAAAATCAAATGAAATCCTTTAAAAACCATATTCTATTATATTTTAAAACCAAAAAATAAAGAACACTTTTTTGTCATTCGTGCAATAGTCACAAATATAGTTATCTGGTGTATTTTTTTCACAGCATTCTTTGTGCATCCAATTACAGCAGCCACAAACAACGAAACCACATTTTTTAGTCTCGTCCAAATTCCCCACAAAAAGCGCATAACTCATTGGAAATGTCATTCACTATGTCATCATCAGAATCATCACATAGAAAGAATACCCCTTCATCACTCATTTCGCCGCTGGATTCCAATTGTAATTTCCTCTTGTAACCTTTTTTTAAAACTTTATTTTTACATCGTTTATTGCTGTTTTCGTCCTTTTCTTTTTTGTTTTTTCGTTTCTAGTATTGTTTTTAGAGGTGTGGCAGTTAGAAATGGCGCGCGCGGCTCCAACACGCTATTAGCTAACTGGATCATTTTAGTTTTAAAAAAACATATTTAAATAATTAGAGTATAAATTGAACAAATGTATTGTTTAATGTAAGCATGGATAATTTCAGCTCTGTTTACTATCAAAGAAACAGTGATATAATTTATAAATGCCACATACCTCCAATATTAAATTCTAACAAAAATTATAAGAAAACACACCAAAACAGAGATCGACTGGTCCAACACGCTCAGGACACCGGAAGCTTCTGAAACAAGTGTATACTAGAATCCTACTCCAAGCCAATTGTATTACTGTAATCTAACATGTTCAAACTTGCATAGTTTGGGAGATAGACGGGAGCGCGCCATTATCAACCGCGTGCCAATATCCAACTCTCCCCTATAGCATATCGACGGTTTTCGATGCGTACTTTCCGATGAATTCTGGTGCACGTACGATTCATTTAGTGGATCATAATGACAAACTAGACTTTTCTTTTAGCCACCAACCACAAACTCCGTCCTTTAAAGTTAAAAGGATAGGCGGTGTCTGGGATTTTTGATGAAAAGATATTTAAAAATTGTTTTTCTGTCAGTATCTCACAAAAACCTCCCCGGTACTGTGCGAATAAGACTGATTTCGTGGACGTTTCGCTGTCCCGTTTCCCGTACCCCAAAACTTAACCGAGTTTGTAATTTCAGGTAAAACAGAATGAAATTTCAGGTGTCGGTACTTTTTCCCATTTTTAAAACTATTTATCATTTTTCATACGGTACGTCTGAAGACGGCAGATAAAACTTGATGCTTTTTTGGATGGTTCTAGCTCCCGTTAGAAACAATTTATCAAAAAATCAAAACGCCCCGCCACACATTTTTTTATTAAATCATACATTTTTTTTGTACTCCCAGGGGTTACAACAAACTCATTTTGGGGCAGAATAATATTTAAATAAAGGCATGGTAATAATAATAATAAAATAACAAGTAATAGTATGTACATAAAATTGAAAATAAGATAGCAAGCAAGTATATAATACAAAAAAATTAAAACAATTTATAATAAAAAAATATATTAAATATTTACATATTGTAAGAAAGAAATATCCGAGGAAAAAGAATAACTTAAAACTAAATTTCACCTTTCACATACCTGCTCAAGTAGTAATTTTTAAATGAATACAGTCATTTTTTGGCGTTCAATAGGAGTCCGGTAGCCTGTTGTACTCACTACAAGCAAGGTACAGCAGAGACCTTAGACCATACCTTGTCGTGCGTGATCTAGGTACGTGAATATTTTGACTCTGTCGCGTATTATACTGGTGGACGCCACGATTGAAGGTATAGCCAATATTAGTGAGATAGTCTTTATTTACACCTTGAAGCACCGTTTTTGCAATATCATAATACGGTATGACCAAAAATGGGAGAATGTCAGTGAGTTTGTAAATGTCTGATATGCGTTTCCATTGGTATTTTTATATGTATGAATTGAGAAATTCCATTTAGTAATGTACATAAACATGAATAAATAAAATTGAAATTGAAAAATTGAATCCCACAGCTCAACTGTGCAACAAAAAATGCCGTCAAACTTTTATAACAAATACATTTTAGTGAATATTTTTCACCATTAATTTTTCAAAACCTTTTTAAGCTAAATAACACAAGTCGGTAGATACGCAACGTACATGACCATAGCACAGTGTATCATGTTAAGCATATCCGGCTCTTTGTCCTAATAATGCATAGTTGCTGATATATTCATTATTGTTGATGCAACAATGTTGGTTACGCTCCATAGAAAGATTATTTCATTAGTGCATACACCCATATCGGGATCGTATATTTTTATATGATGAAATCATATTGAGCCAAAAATATTTTTTTTATTTTTTATTTATTTTTATTTATTGTTATATGGAGATGACACTCCATACAAATCCGAGCTAAAAAGTCGTCCCCAAAGGAAAGAGTTGACCAGTGGAGGAAGCATGTGTCGTCACGTCATATCACGTCGACTTTGGCAAGCAAAACACGTAGTCCAGTAAAAAGCACAGACTGTTTACATCGGTCTACTGTAAGTTCTATTCAGTATGTCGCTCCCTTCCGCATACGCGTCACCTTAGCCTGTCGTTTCACTATTCGCCCGACTAACTGAGCAGGACAGAGACAGGAGATAACTCACGAATAATAAGTACTGGAAACATTAAGAAGACGTTTTTTGACATTAAAATAGCTATTTTAAACGAGTATTGATTAAGATAAGAACATTACTTACCGGCGAAAGGTTATACCATCGCTTTTCCAGATCGATTTGCGCAGAATCTTAGCGTACATACAAGCGTTTTAGTAATTGCGAGGAGAAAAAAGTTCAAACGTAGCCGGGGACTGCTCGCAACAGACTAAAGTCCGTTCTATCAACCAATTTGCAGCAGGTTGAGGGACCGTATTTCGAACGCTCTTGTTTACTCTAGTTATATACCTCAATGTGTGATATTATTACAAAAAAAGATAAACCTAACACAGCGCCAATTACATACACAACAGAGAATATGATTGTACAACACGTGGCTCTATTGTTGTTGGTATCTCCTTTGTTGTGAAATGTGGAGTGTGGATTGTGTCTTATGGAGTAATGTGTGTAAAATGTGGTGTTTGTTTTATGTGTGTGGCAGTTTTAGTATTTTTTGTCTTTGTTTTTTATATTTATCCTTATTTGAAGCTCAGCTTCCGTTAAAGCGGAGAGCTAAATCTTTAAATAAGTCAAGATTGTACATCTTCTTGAATTTTGAAAAAAATCTAATTCCTTTTTTTAAAGAGAATTCTGAGCTGCTCTGGCTTGGCTTAGTAATAACAAAAACACCCTTGCTCCCCTGGCATGAATACTCTCCAGATTTTATAAAGGTATAAAATGTATGTGTTAAAAACTAATCTACAAATTCAAAAGACGACAATCTTTAAAAAATAAAAAAGGAATTTGTTCAGAAAACAAAGAAATAAAAATATTTTGGAGCGGTGAGTTTTAAGTATGCCAAAAATAATTGAGGCAGTTATTTCTGCCGAAGGCGGAAACTCTAAATATGACCTATGTATATAAAATAAATGTATAATAATATAATTGTAATAAAGTGGTCGTTTGAAGGAAAATATATGTGTGTCAATATATGTTGTAAAAATATAAGTTGCCTCTTCTTCCCTACACCCTCCCGCCATCCTGGAAGGCCGTCGATGTCAATCTTTCGGCTTGATTTGGCGGAACTAAGGGACGCGGGATTGATGTGGGAGGAGGCGAAAGTGCTGGCTGGCGATAAGGTCTCCTGGAGGCGATGTCCACATGCTCCACGTAGGAACGGATGTGGAAAAAGAAAGAAGAAGAAGGTTCAAGGTAATTTGTTAGTAATTCGTGCTTGAATGAGCAAGTTCAGTGCTACGGGAAATTGAATATTAAAAAAGTTTTTTTGCACGCGGTAAAAATCAAAGCATTTAATTGTACGGCGAAGTATCGAAAATGCATCAATGCATGCAGTTCATTCGAATCATCCAATAATAGTTCTAAGATAGATTTCTAGTTTCCGGGAAACCAACTCACCAATCAGCATAACTAACCAACTAGAGCTTGTGATCTCACTTGCGGGCTAATTATAATTATTTTCTTTTTTTAAATCATAGCGCTGTTAATACAAGAAGTAAAAAAAATCTGCTTAGTTTGATAGGTCATAAAAAAAAAAAATTGTTAAAACAACACGTTACAATTATTTACGTTCTGTTTTCCTAAATCTTATTTCACGATGACGATCATTAGATTGAAGTGCTAACAGTTAACCGCATGTTAAAAAGTTTCGCAGCTGAAGAGATAATAAAATTCAAAACATCAAATCTTCCTCGGGCGTCTTAACACCTCCATTCTTTCTAGAAACAATTGTTTATTTTTGTACGTGAAGTTTCGCATAAAATTCTGCGCTGGAATTGTAAGGGATGAAACAATTCGAGAGGGTGGTTGGATGAATGAATCACTGCCCGTGGCGCCAGACTAACCCCCAGAACCTCCCCATCTCAATTCACCCTAAAAGCATTTCCGTTCCACCCTGTAGCTCTTCTCCAACCTCACAGCCTTCGTACAACGATTAACCATAGAGCATTAAAAAGTTTGATGAATTTCCAAGTCCTCAACCCTCGGTTATAGTTAACTCATCGTTATACGAATGGGTTTTGGAGAGATTTGTTTTAATATTTTAGAGTAATATTTAATTTAATAGTACTTTTTTAGGTAGATGGTAGATACTCACGACTAACGACGGAGTAACATCAAAGTCAAAACATTTTTACATTGTTTCAATATTTTTTGATAAAAATATAATTAAGAAGAAAAATATTGTAAATTTAAATTGCTAGGATGCGCTATTTTTCTGGCTAAATGTTAGAAAATTCATTGCCAAATACATTTAGGTACAGTACTTATATTTTTTTTGAGATTAGTAATATCGTTTTGTTAAAAATAAGTATTAAGGTATATACTCGTGTGTATATATATATATATATATATTAGTATTATCTATAATATAGAATTATATTCTAGAATTTATTGGTTGTGTCTGTCCCTTATACTCGCGCACAGGAATTTAAGCAATATTATCGTGGCATCAACGCAAAATCGGGGTTATTTTGTTTGTTAAAATTGTATCTCAATATTTAAGTTGTTCCTTTATCCCTTTTCTCTCCTTCCCATCCCCTCTCCCTCTCTTCATAGTATAGTGTTAATTTTTTGTTTTTAATTTTGTATAAAGTCTTAAGATTCAATATGTTCATGTACTTGTAATTTTATTGAACTAAACTGTTTCGGTAGGTAGGAAGAAATTACTTAAAGGCATATGCCCGCCCTTATATGTATATAAACTGTAAATGTATTAGTGCTAAATAAATAAATATGTAACAGTCGGCCACAGCTGACTGTCATCTTTGAAAATGACTTATTAAAAAAAAAAAAATTAATCGCTTACTAACCAATGTTTTAACGTATGTGTTAAATGTTTCTGTATATATTTGTGTGGTTTTTGTAGCATTATTATTTCTGAGAGTTTATCATTTATTATACTTCGATTAGGTACTCCAAACAACAACAAAAAAGTGACACTTAAAGGATCGATACTTCTAGGTGATCGAGATTTCAATCAACCGAGGCGTGAAGAGCCGAAAACTGAGGCCCGTAGGGCCGATTAAACGAGGGATAAAGAGCTGAATTCTCCAACACGTGACAGTCGGCGATAGCCGAGTATTTAGGTAGACAGTTTTATTAAATAGTAGAATGAGCAGGTACAATATAATTTAATGCAATTAGATAAGTATTATTTGTTTTAGATATATAGTACTTATAGTGCTTGGAATACGTTACTGTTTTATTTAATTTTATGTTCTTTTTTACTTTTCACTAAATTTATATTTGGATATAATAAAAATCCGCACAAACGAAGGTACAAAATATTACAACTTAGTATCGTTAGTATTTTTTAAACATGATTTGGTATTATTTTTCAAAAACACAAGAAAAAAATCAAGAGTAGATAACTAGTTATTATACAGCAGCCTGGCCTCCGCAAGCTGCGCCGAATACAGTCGGCAGACATTTGTCGACGGTCAAACAGGGTTGATCTCGTCTGGCGACATTCCCAACATGTCACCCGACCATTTCCAACGCCGAGAAAATCGGAAAATTACCTCATGAATAAGAAATTAACAAATAATCACTGATAAGATAGAACGCCACACCACTTTGTCTATACATACAGACCCTGCTTCCTCGTGCACGCACGATGATTATTCCGATTTTAATTCTTATTATTAAATACACTCAAAGTTATATTAGAGTTTCGCAATTCTGCTGGAAGAGCATTCCATGCCAAGCGTGTTCACTGACTTTAGTTGGCTGCACTGGCTGCGCATAAGTATCATGGCAACTGCACGTCGCTGTCAGACTGATTATGCCTAAGTAAAATAGACAAAATCGGTGTTCCATCGAAAATTAAAGCGATTTTATTGTTTTTTTTAAAGAAAGATTATCAGAATAAAATTTCGTGTGTCCGTGTCTTTTGCGTTTTTCAAAAATAGTCATCTTGTTTGTTTACCGCACGTCTGAAGACAGCAGATAAAACTGGGCGCTTTCAAGGGTTTTTGGATGGTTCTAGACCCATAGTAAAAATTTTATCAAAAAAAAAACATTGCTTTAGCGCGACAATCCAGGCCGAAAATACGATAATACGTTTGTATGTAGAAAACCGAGACTACGTTTTCTCTTAAGTAATTTATGAGTACCTTCCACTAGGCGTAATTTGTTTGGGGTGTACCTACTGATTTTCTAATAAAATACGAGGGAGGGGACATTTTAAATTAGTCACTTCTGGAGCTAGAATTTATAAAGAGACATTAACGTTATAAACTAACATTGATATTTATGTACGAAAATGTGTATATTTGTATGAAAATTCAAAGTATCATCTTCGGTAACCTGTAATTGGACTGATATCTGAAACGTAAGAAAGATTCGTGTACTTTATGAAATGATGAAAATCGCTAGTGGACTAATCCAGCACCCTATGCGTAATTAAGTACGCATAAGGAAAGGATGTAGGATATAGGTACCAGGGATAAAACGAAGATTTTAAATAAATTGGTTTAATACGCGGATATCTAAGAAATCATTTCAGAAGTAACTACCCTCTAATTTGATGCAATTCCTAGCCTCAGGGGGCGGTTTATTAAAAATCCAACTTTGAAATAAAATGGTACCAACGATCCAAAAGTTGTGCGTTAATATTTTCGTCATCATCGAAAAGTCTATCTAAAAGTCCTTCGTGAACTTTTCATTCTAAAAAAAGGAAGAACTTTTATCCGTACGCCCCGCATGTCAGCAAGTGTCTTGTCATAAATAACTCCCCATCTCGTTCCCTCATATTGCGCTGAGCTATCTTTTACTCTCCCCTTTAAACCAGTGTTTCTCCATAACATTATGAATATTTTTATGATTAAATTTATTTTACAACAGGAAATATTCCCTTCTCACAAATATTTTTCTTTTCAATACAATTTTGATAAACAGGTATTTTAACATTGTTTTTCTGACACTCTCTCGCAAATGCCTTCCTGATGCTTTGCAAAAAATACAACTGCACGCCGCACTGATTACGCCTAGCTAAAATTGTCAAAATCGACGTTTCGTTGACCCGTTTTCTGCACCCGAAAACTGATCAGATTTGGTCATTTAAAAAGTATCAGAATGAAATTTATTTATCATATTTGTATGCCGTACGTCCGAAGAAGGCAAATAAAACTGGTCTCTTTTACGGGTTTTTGCATGGTTCAAGTTCCCATAATAAACAATTTATCAAAAAAACAAGACCACATAGACACCTCAATGGTAAAAATATCTATAGTGTGTAAAAAAATTGCTCATGTGCCATAATCCAGGGAGATAATACGGGAATACGTTTATATGGAAAAAAGTGAGACTGCGTTTCCTCTTAATAATTCCCCATGGTGTGAAATCCAGTATTATCTGCAAACATTTGGACAAAATTGAAATTGAAATTTTTGTTTTTAAATTGGTAAATACTGATAATATATTTATTGAAATGAAGAAAGATAGTGGTAAACCTATCGCCACATCTCTCCAATTATGTGCCCTATGCACCTCTGTGAGCGGAAAGGAGAATGATGTTGATTATGACGTTTTTTTGTTTTTAAATACTCTAAAATATTTTTTTTGTCTTATTTTCCTTCAAAAAAAGCTTTTTATTTTCATTGGAATGAACTGACATAATATTTTTTATTTAAACTGTTTCCAAAAACATATATTAAATAAAGTATTATAATATACAAATCAATAGAACAATAAAAGCATCAATACTATATTTTCAATTTTTTTGGTGAAAAATTTTTTTTTTGTTCAATTTACGAAAATATTTCAATTTGGGGGAATTTGTAACGAGTTGTATATAACTCACAAGCAGAAAATAAGAATCAAATTGGTTTGAACCTAGGACCTCTGATCCGTGAGTCCGCGATACTAGCCACGAACAACAACCCCATCCAATTTTTAAAAATTATTTGTAGGTTTCTATTGTAAAATTTTGATTCGACGCAGGTAGGTGGTGCCCCTATAAAAGAGAAATAAACTCGTACTATCAGAAATGTTATCATCATATAATTTGATTTAGATAACGAAAGAAAATATAAATTTATCTTACAATAAACATAATTGTTGAGAACCATTTCTCCCCATGATCATCCCCTAATCAGCGTGGCGCGGAATGCTATCTGAGCAAACACCCCGTTAATAACATGTTTATACTTTATCCACCCCCATATTCCACCCCCATGCCATAGCACGGGCCATGGGGGTGGCCTCCATACGCCATACATGATATCCTCTATATAGTGTCTGTCGGTGTCAGTGTACACCACGTTCCTCTTATTTTATGCATATTATTACACCATTGTTCAATTGTCTGTGTCCCTATTTAAATTGTAATAATTTTAAATTATCTGCGATTACATTACAATACAAGAAAACAAATATCACCATAATCTTTTTGTTTAGAATTTGACACGTGGCACCAACGTGCAATAGTTTGAATTAAATCATGTATAAATATTTTATTTGAGATTTCATTATATGGGAATGTTGTGTAGGTATGCATTTTCAAATGTTAATATTCATTATTTGTCTTTCAGAAAATCATAATGTATGTATTTATTTATTCATTTCAAATTACAAAAAAATAATAACGTATCCCTAACTCCACACTGGAGGCCAAGAGCCCCGTGTTGAGGTGAGATACAGCATAATTGAAAACTGGAAGCATACATGTAACGTAAATTGAAGGATAAAAAATTATCAATTTAAAAAAAAACATAAATTTACAATATTAGAAATCAAACACTGATTTGAGTCTACTGAACACTTTATTTTATTTTTACAAATATAAAAACAAAAACTTCGTGACAATTGGTTTTTCCCTCAATTATGATTAATATACATACTATAGTTCATAATATTATTTTTATTTTCTACTTAAGTACCTTGAATTAGGACAGTCGATCCATCTAATCTTCACATTCGTTTGAAAATGCCCTAACAAGGCGAATGGAGTTCTACAAAATAAACACCAAATCAATCAATAAACATAAATTTTAATTAACATCTGGACAACACGATTAACAGTATAGAAATCTATGAAATGTCCCGCAGCAGCCTCCTGCAATGGTCTCTTCCTTTAGGCATTGCCTAAACTTGTACACTTCTCTTGAAAATAGAGAACTGTGTGTTCATCCAGGACATTAAACACTCTTGAGGCCACAAATATGAGCGAAAGTCGTACGTGTTTTGGGTAATGAATAATTCAAGTTACAGAAAAACCTAGTACCAGCATTCTGCTGGGGTCTCCTCTTGTAACCGCATGACCAGAAATGCGCCAATGATTTTTTTTAACTGTCTAATATCCAGTACTTCCATAAATTAAAATAATGTTTCAGACGGGAAATTTGGGAGACATCAAAGCATCACTCAAAGTATACTTTTTATACATTTATTATCGGGTTTACGCCGTGCGGCCTCGCCAGCTCACTATACCACAGGTAGCTACTGACTTAAATGAGCAAAATACACAATTCTGAGAATGCCAATGTCCAAGGCATTCATTACTATTATTTATTCCTTATCAATTTAGTGCCCAGAATGGAGTAGTTCTTTTTCACAATTCGTTTTTGGTAACAAGTGTAAAACTTCCAAAAAATGTTAAAAGCGACATAACTCCGACATCATTTATTTTACACCCCTGGTTAAATGTGGTAAATATGTTTTCAATTTCAATTGACATTTATTATATTTATTTATTCGATACGTTTATGATATGCACATTGCACACCGACATAACTAGAGAAAAATAAACAATAGAATTGGAACTACTCGTTCAACTTGTATATATATATATATATATATATATTGTCTCATTCGCCCATACCAATGCTGAATCAACTGCTCCACAACTGTATTGCTTATGTTAGGTTTTTGTTGCTTTCGTTGTGTGTTTTGTAATATAAATAATATAAATGTACATAAATACCTTGTTTTTAAAACTGTCTGAATATTTGTTAATTATGTTTGTTTTTTAAGTTAGTCTTCTTTGTTTATTCTCAAATGTAATAAAAAAAAACTAAATTGTTAAGTGTCCTCGGCACGGGAAACCCCAGTGAGGTCACATTATTTTTATTATTAATTTTAGTTTGTAAGCGAGAAATATGAATAAATAAATAAATAAATATGCATACACGTAATTTTTAAACTTTTAATTTTATTTTTTCTTTTATAGATTGTATTATGTATATGTCATTTTGAATTAAATTTCATACCTTATATTATGTTTATTTTGTATTTTTTGAAACTTTTTCACACCCTTTTAATTTTTAGTGTGTCAAAATTTCTATTCTGCTTTGGTAAATAATGTTATAGTTTAAAATATAAAAACGTTTGTAAATAAATATTGTTATCTGCATGTCCCTAGATGAGTTTTTTACAAAAACTCCTAGGAATATTATATAAAATTATGTATAAAATGTTTTCAATTATTTATTTTTTTAATGTGAAAAATGTTAAAATTAAAATAGCCTAGAATTAGAGTAAAAAGAATCTTTCCTCCTTGAACTTGCTTTCAGCAACATTAAATAATATCTCGTATATCCGAAGAGATGAGGTTGAAAACAGGCATTGTTTTTCCTGCTGGCAATACCTCTGGGGGAGCAAGTTCTGCAAGAAGGAAGATAAAACCGCTAAAGCCGCCGAAAGATAGTCTTAAGGAACATACAGATAGATACTTACCATTACCCAAGTTGATCGTAATACCACGTATCAAGCGGAAAAAATCCATAAGCAAATATGCATTTCTTCATTTCTCCAAACTGCTGTAGCCAAGCATTCCCAGTGCGAAGTCTGTTGCATTTGCACATAACCTCTAATACCGATAACACCTTTTAAGGGGCGAATTTTCAGTCATCCTGTATGAATGAATGAATTTTGTTAAATGATATAGACTTTTCCATTGAAAATACAAAAAAAAGTACGTAACAGATCTGATACAATGCACTCGGAAACGAATGAATTCATTGCGATCACTTTCGTTCCTTAGAAAAACTCATCGTTTTTTTTACAAAATAAAACCTAAATCAAGTCAACATTTTTTTTACAACATAAGAGATTTCGCTTTTCAATAAATTTTTATATTATTAATTTTTTTATGTATATTAAACATTGAGTATTTAATGCTAACACCATGTCCACCATCCGAAATTTTATTGACACCCAACTATTTTTTTTTTATCTACGTGAATATTTTAAGAACAAATGATAAATATCACGGATAAATACGTTAATTTAAAGTATTTTTTAAAATGTTTTTTTGCATCATAACAGGCTAGGAGGCTCAATTACAGTGGTGAATTAATTTACAGAATACCCAGGCTTGACTAAATCACATTTCATTTTTTGTGCTTTCACCGGGAATTGAACCCGGAACCTTCCCTGAGTGAGTCAAAAGTCTTAACCACTCCACGGCGGAGGCTGCCCTACTTAAAATACACCAATACCGAATTCATTCATCATGATCGTCTGGAGCGCCTGCAGAACCAAAAAATTCGCTTTATCATATATATTTTTTAAAGTATGACAATGTAGGTATCACGCTTATGCGCCTCAATTTATGTGGCTTCGTTTTAATCAGCTCATAAACCTGTAATCACTCATGACTTCGAAACATTCTTCACAAGCCTCGCGCACCAAAATATCTTGCTGAGAACTTCATTTACATTTCTGACCATGGTCTATCGCTTCGCTCTTCTCAAGAGAAAACACTTTCCATTCCTCGAGATACCATTCTTAAGCATTGAGGAGTTCAGCGCTACGAGAAATTGAATACAAAAATGTTTTCTTACACGTGGTAAAAATTAGAGCAATATTGTACTGCGAATTTTCTAGATGATGTATGAAAAAAATTATAAAAATGGTTTTAATAAAAATAAACAACTTTGAAACGTCACAGGTTCATGTAAACAACAAAATAATTATAGCGTTGTTATATCTTGTGATAGATTTCCGGTGTCAGGGTAGTCATTTTTTATTTTAAAAAAAAAATAACCCCCTTAGTTTCTATTCTATTCTATATCTTATTAATTTGGAATTTTATTAGGTATTTATACTATATTTTTATTCTATTGCATCATATGTCATTATAATTTAATTGAATTAAATTTAATATGTATTTTTTATTGTTAATTATTATGGCTTGACACGGGCACAGCCTAATAAGCCTTAATAAGTTCATTCATATTTAAACGAGTGTAATTTTGAATGAATAAATAAATTATCATTTAAGAAAATGACCATTTTCACTTCATCATTTAAAAAAGAATAGAGATATATCAAGTCTTGTATCGTATGAATACTAGTGTGACATCACGGCCACACAAGATTTAAACGTTGCTTTCAACATATTGACTAAGCGTTCGTTAGCCATTCGATTGAATTACGGCATTCAATAAATCAGTTTAGCTGTCCAATTAAGTGACTGATTTATTATTTGACGGCGACATATATTCATCCTTAGAACCTTAATTTGCCATCATTTTATTCCTCTTCTTTCATGGGTGTTCATCCTGTCACCTTCCAAACATCTTAACTAATCTCATATTCTATGGATTTATTTCCTCATCACGTAAAATGTTTCAAAGGTATGTTTAATAATACAAACTCTATCTGACCACTCGAAACGGCTGTAATATATACAAAAATAAACAACCTTATAAATCATAATCAATTTACGCAAGTCTCTTTGGTTGGTTGGAAAAATATACTGTTTTATGCAATAAGCCCAATAAAGTGCATTTATTTTGTAGGTAGTAGAAGTTTAAATAAATACTAAAATTAAGCTTTCTTACAACGAATTTGTAAATTTTATTCAATCTAAAACTTAAAACTAGCTTGTTTTCAAAATGTATTAGTTTCCAAATACTCAAATGTAGGTATTAGATAAAGATATTAAAATCAAAAGCAAATTTCCATCGCATCATTGAATGAGAAATTTATTGATGATTAGGAGGGGAGGATTAGGGGATGTCAGAAAAATTAAAGGGGTATAAAGGGAAGTATGATTTAGAATTGATGAGGGTAAAAGCAAACTAAAAATTGGAAATTAATCTGTTATTGGTAATTTTTAAGACAGTTTTATTTATCATTTTCCTAATTCGCACTAATTACACATATTTATTTACTCAAATTTTTCATTGCATTTTTCCGGACATATGTATATATTAAAAATTATTATAAAATAAAGTAGAAAGACACAATGGTACAAAGTAAGGTGGAAGTGGAAGCGGGAGAGAGGTGTTTATAATTAAATTTAATTCAATGATCTTATGAAAAAAGACAACATGTCAACAAAGAAATCAAGACTGGTATGTTTGTTGGCAGACCTAAGAATTCTGGGTATAGGAGAATGAAAACCATAGTTAGTTCTATGGTTCTTTTTATTTACGCTTCAGGTACCAGTCCATAGACAATAAAATGAACGTAGTTATGCCGAAAGCAGCCAGCCATAGAAAAGTGAAACTGAGATGATACCCCCTTTGCGAAAAGAGTGAATAATCAAATCTACACAAAAGTTGGAATGTTTTAGATTTTAAAAAATGATAAACAATGAATGGGTACATTAGTTTTTTTTTATATAAAAAAAATTAATTATGTTTTTGATTAGTTTTAATGATTTTTTAAGTATCGTAAGATTTTTCTAGTGCTGTGGGTGTTTTCTGCAAATTGAGAAATGTCGTTTTTGTGATCGACACCATTTTCAGAAGGTGATTAATACAGTTTTTTGTATAAAAGCTATCTGGCTGTTTTTAGCAGAACGTAGAACTGACCTTACTGCACTCGATAACATCAATATCTCTTTTTTTTATTGTGGACTGCCTGCTTTCTGCATGACTACGTTCAAATATACAGTCTCGAAAACCTAAATTTTGAAAATAAAAATCATCCACATTCTCTGTTTTCGCACCCAGCGGTGCATAGGGTAGGTAATGCATTAGGACACTAAATGCAGAGCATTTCGAACATTTGTCACAGAAAAAATAAGAAAATCAGACGCACGAAAAAAGGTCATCATGAGGTCTTACGGTTTAGGTGCCAATCCAAGGACTAAGTAAAAACACCCACTTATGTATTAAACAAATATTTAACGGCGACCATGGCAAAAACTCGAACCCGGAAATTCAGACATAGCGGGAAACGGAATATTTTCCAATGGCTCCGCCTGCGACCAGATAAAAATCCTGAAAACGAATCTCTCTTCAAGGCTGTCGTCTGATAAAAAGTAAGAAAAAAAGGTAATGAGTATTATATTAAAATATAATTACCTTTCGACAGGCAGATTACGCATATTATAATTTAGACCAAGCTTTGGTACATTGATTCACATGTAAAAACTTAGTATTTAAGTTAAATTTATTGAAATGATCTAAAAATAATAAATAAACATTAGAACTGTCGTAGCAAAATCATATTTTTTTTCTTTTTGAAAAGAAATACAAGCATTTGTAATTATATAGATTTTGTGGTTTATTTCTTTACAGAAATACCCTAAAAAATGACAATTTTTATTATTATGCATGATTACTTTTTTTTTTAACTGGGCGATTGTTTAACAGCGTTTTAAAATGGCCAAATCGTATGATTTCTTTACTTTTTATTAGTCAACAGCCTTAATGTTCGGTGAAAAGGTTAAAAAGTTATCTCACATACATACAGCACGCACTTCATACAATAAAACAACTGTTCTTAATGTTGAAGGGCACCGGTATATGATTTGCAATAATTTGTTTTAATTTCATTTTTTGTTTCGTATTTCAGTATTTGTTCTCATTTTTGTAGTGTTTCTAACCTTCAGAGTAATTTATGATCTGTAAAGGAAATTAAGCGGATATGAATACATTAACGGAAACAGCACTAAATATTATGAAACAATAAAAATTTGAATTGGTATTATAGAAACAAGGTCTTTCCTTGCCGTTATGATATTACGAATTATTTATTTATTCTACAAATCGCACGATGCAATATCATTCAAAGCACATAATATTTTAGAGAATTCAATATTTTTTCAGGATACGTTCATGGCCAAAATAAATCAGAAACTATAAAGGAAAAAATGTTTAAGTAACTAAAGAGGGCCAATTTAGTTTATTTGATATCAAATATTGGAATTTGAAACTCGTGAAAAAACAAAATAATTATTTTTCTCGTTTGACAATACGCGATATTGCTTGCTTGAATAACATTTATTATTTTTTATAAGTATTTCCTACTGCCGACTATTTTTATCGCTTTTACGCAGTCAGTGTATTGATTGGAAAATTATAATATTTTTATAAACATGTTTGTGAATTTGTATTTTGTACCCAATTAAACATAAGCCTGCAATAAAAATTGCTGTTGTTCCCAAAATTATTGTCAATGTCTGGGTGAATGTAACATTTATTGGAAATATTATAATTGTTTAGTTTTATTTACGTACATGTGTAGGTACCATATTAAAGGTAGACATGGCAGAACTCTTAACTACTCTAATTAATTGGGACCGGACCCCATTTGGATAATAAAAAAATCGGATAATTTGATCTTTTCCGAAAAAAGTGTCAATTTATGTTGGAAATGTGACAAAAAACTATTTTTCAAAAAGCTTTTAATTAATTAAATAAATAGGCAACCCTTTTACATGTTTATCTTATTTTATTTATTAATTTAACCTTTTTACATAATATTAATTGTACATTGGCGGGCTTATTACCAAATGGCAATTTCTTCCAACCAACCAATAAAATAAAAATTTTATTTTTATAATTCAAGTTAAAACATATTCAATAGAAAATTATAAAAAAGGAAATAACTCAATTTGTATAGAAATTAACTTAAATCAATACTTTTAACTGTTACTCAATTGAAAAGGGAAAAACATATTCAATAGAAAATAAAGATGAAATAACTAAAGATATTTAAAAATAGAAATAAATGTATTTGTGTATAAATTACCTTAAAACAATACCATTACTCAATGGGAAAAAAGAAAAAAGAGGAAAGAGGAAAGGAGAGATTAAGGAAGAGAAAGGAGATGTTTCTTCAGACGTGATTTAAACAGAGATTCTGTAGTAACATATTTGATGGTGGATGGGAGATGATTCCACAGTCGAGCGGCATGGACACTATATGAGTTAGAAATGAAAGAGAAATTGTGGATGGGTATTAAGAGAGTGCTTTGAGAATTAGAACGAAGAGGTAAACCATGAACTGATAAGCGTTGAAATTTTTCACGCAGGTATATAGGAGCGTTAGAACTATGAAGTACATTGAACAGAAGTGAGAGGGAGTGATAGTCTCTCCGCTGTCTAATTTTGAGCCATTTCAGTTGCCTACGATAATCAGAAATATGGTTAAATTTTCTAAGACCAAAAATATACCTTGTGTATGTATTCTGAATTCGTTCAAGTTTATCGAGTTGCTCACAGCTTAAATCAGTCATCGAAACATCAGCGTAGTCTAGAATGGGTAATAGTAATGCTTGTACCAGAGTGCATTTAGTATTAAAGGGTTAGAATTTTTGCAACCTTCTAAGTGAGTGTAGACTGAATAATATTTTGCGTCTTAATTCGTTGTTAAGCGTAGTTACAAGTGCTGTACATTTGTACCTACAGTATGTACGCACCGTCCAGTAAATGAAAGTCATTGCTTGCTGAACATCTCAGTCAAAGTAAGCTGTTTGACTGTCATTATCCGTTTTTACACACAGACTGACTAATCAAAACGAACAGTGGAGGAATGGAGGACAATAAGCGGAGGGAAGGACAATGGCGCGCGTAGACAGAATTTTTATTTTTCGAATCGCAGTTCGTTGCCGTCTTAATTTATTTTTTTCTGAAATTCTGAAAGCGATTCACATAGTTGGAGTTCGGATAATTGGAGTTCTACTAAAGTTAGTCAGTATTTTTTCTATAAATAATGTACATGTTGCATGAATAGACGAGCGAAGAAAGCGCATCGCCCATTCTTGGGCAGAAATCGTCCATAAAACACGCGTGTAACAAGGACAGTCTTATGCCATGCAGGGGCCCTCGGGCATACAGAGGTTGAGGCTTTTAGAAAATGACCTTTTTGAAATTTCGAGACCCCATCAGGCCGGGGGCCCTAGGCTCGTGCCCTAAGTGCGCTTATGAAAAATATGGCCCGGCGTGTCACCCAAAATATCTCTGCGTGTCATAGGTGGCCATCATTGGCTTAGTGCGTCTTTGACTTCTCTCGTATCTATTTTAGCCATAGTGCCATAGCGTCTCGATAAGGATTGCTACAATCTACCAATAATTCTGTTCTCTGTCTCGGTTCATGTCCCAGCGCCGGCCTTCATGCCCGATCGCTTCCATTAATAAATTATTCTGGCTTATTCAAGGTCCTTGGTTTTCTTTACGAATTCACTCTATTTAATTCATTCATCAAATTTCATCTGGTAAAACCCCGGTTCTCAACTCACAAAGAGGAACTGCAATTCTTGGTAACAAAGGTCTACGATGCGAGGGAAGCGATTTGCTGATGAATGTCGATAAATCGAATGTGACGGTCTTATGGTGATGGTTTTTGAAAGAAATGAAAGTATGACAAATGTGAAATCACTGTGAATGCGGTTGTACTGAAACAAGTAGAGCAATTTGTGAATAAGGGAAGTATTTTTACTAGGGATGGAATAACTGCGAAAGATATTGAAAGGAGGGTGAGTGCCGGGAACAGAGTGAGCGGCGCACTTAAATCAACCTTGGCAAATAAATGTTTGTCGCAAGAGGCAAAATTAGCAGTTTACAATGGAGTCCTGGTTTCGACCCTGATGTATGGCCGAAGTATGGACTTGGAAAAACAGGGATAAAAGTAGGTTGAATGCTGTCGAAATGCGATCTCTCAGGCGAATGCGTGGTAAAACTATGTACGATATATGCGCAAGTGTTGAGATCCGTGCATTATGCAAGGCGGAAGTGAGCATAATCGACAAAATCAAGAAAAGAGCTCTGCGTCGGTTTGGACATGTAGAGCGAATGGACAGCAAAAGAACGCTTAAAAATATTTACAATGCCAATTTTGATCGATGCAGACACAGAGGAAGACTGAGAAAGACATTGCATGATCAAATTCAAAAAATACTCAAAGATGTATGTTAAAAGATATATGTTAAAAGTTGGAATAATCAGCGCGCGTGCATGAGAAGATGTATAAATGTAGAGGAAGCGAGATCTGTATGGCATTCTATCCTCTCTGCCTACCCTTACGGGAAACGGCGTAATGGTTTGTTGTTGTTTCATTTCGGTTATGAAACTGACACATCTACAAGACAATATTCTTACATTGTATTTTGGTGGATTAATTTTTATTAGGTCCTCCATTTTACGACCAAGAATAGTGATTTTTAAATGCTCATGGTCCTTTTGATTTTGATACGTGAATTAAAATACGTAGGTACTCTGAAACAAGGATCATTATTTGATTATGTGATTCGTATCCACTAATATTATATACGCATATACCTATATTGCCTAATTATTTATTTATGAACACCGTTTAACTTACATATTAAATTATAAATACAAGTTAATGGACTAAAAAAAAAATAGGTGAGCAAGTTAGTTTGTAAAGCAGTTGACCCTTTCAACTCGAACGTTCATTAAAATATGAATGAATTTAAAGACTGCTTTACTCTCGTACCTACCGATTTCTAAAAGCGAAATTTTTTTGATTACTTGAACCCTTCAGTAAGTCTTTTTTTTATATACACGTTGGTAATCAGTATTACACAGAAAAGTTCGTTGTTAACTTTTACAACTGACTTCGGGGTGGTTTGTTTGATTTGGAGCAAATTTCTGTTGTCCTTATAAATTATATGTGAGGCCATTTTTACACATATTTTGGTGAAATTAAATTAATTTGATTGAATAAACAAATTTTAGATGAATTTCGTTGGTTGATTATCAGTTTGAGACCCATCGTTTGTAAAAAAAATGAACGTTAAATACCTGATTATCATCATCATCATAAGCACGACAGTCGGTAGGCCATGGCTGTACCCAGGAGTCTCCTCCACTCTTGCCGGTCTGCTGCCTTTCCTCTCCAGTTTCTCACTTCCAACATTATCGTATTTGCACTGATGCAGTCTATCCATCCGTCTTTGTGGCATAGAGTTAAGCGTTTTATAGTTTTTTTTTTTTAATTACTTAAATATTTTTTAAAGGCTAAAAGATAAAAAAAATAAATACGAAAACTTTTCAAATAATTCCTTTGATACAAAAATTACAAAAAATATTTTTTGTATCTGCGTAAACTAATTCAGATTTGAAAGGGTTGAGTAAAATTACAAATAAAATATTTGAATATTCATTCAGGACTTAGGCCACACTCATTTCTGTTCTTGCAAATATCCAACTTGCATGTATGTATCCATCTACACCCATAATTAATAAATTACAACAGTGCTATTAAAAGTGAACTGACATTTATTGATAAATACATAAAATTTCAAATATCTGCCTTCTAATGACATACAAAATGATAAATCAAACTTCTATAACTAACTTATACAAAAAAATATTCATTTAAAAATGTGAATTGAACAGGAATGTTGCGTCTCATAAAATGAAATAATACGGACCAAAATGGACACCAAGTCGTTGGAACAATAGGCATAATCCCCCAGTCTACACACGTGCGTTTCCAGAAATTCTCCAGCAGCCTAGTGGACCACATGGTGACGATATCTACCTACTGTCTACAAAAGATTCTCTTCGGACATCTATCTCCCTTTGTTAACCATGGAGTTGATACAGTGCTTTATTTATTGAGTTTTTTATTGCTTAGTTCTTGGCATGAACACTTGACAAACTTACTACTATGCTCTATTTTTTATAAATTTATTGATATCATTCTAACTTTGCTAGAATTTCACTCGTCCATGCGCTTTGTAGCTGCACGATGATTGGTTATCTAGCTTTCATATACCAACTTAAAAATACCAAAATTTTATAAATGGGGTCTAGAATTCCAATCGTCTATGCGCTTAGTAGCTGCAAGACGTGTTGTAATCTTACTCCTTTTTATTATTCATATTATTTTTATTTTTTTTAGTATCATTAATACACTAAATTTATTTGTCAATTTTTAAAATGTGTAAATGGGGGCTAACTTTCTAACTGTCTATGCGCTCTGTAGCTGCAAGACGTCCTGTAATCTAGCTCCTATCTGTTATATTTTTTTATTGATCTTAATTGAAAACGAGGAACTAGAATCCCAACCGTCCATGCGCTCTGTAGCTGCAAGACGTACTGGGATATTTATTAATTGTACAGCGCCCTTGAGGTGATTTTCACAAAAATGGCGCTATATAAATCATCCAACTATATAACTATATATATCTACAGATCTGCATATATACAGGGTGTTCTTTAAACCCTGTCACATCCGAAACCACGATGATTAGTATGGGTAAGAAGACATATTAGCATATTTTTAAAAATATTTAGAACAAAGATAATTTTTAAAAATAAAATTTAAAAAAAAAACAAATGATTTCTTACTTCTGCAGGGGAGAAGTGAGGGGAGCGCGGCGCAGTATCAGTCTCCCCCCTTCCTCTTCTTGTTTTACCCCTGCAGAAGTAAACAACCATTTGCTTTCTTTGATGTTTTATTTTTAAAAATTTTATTCGTTCTAAAAAAATATTTTAATGTGCCAATATGTCTTCTTGCTCTTACTGATCATCGTGGTTTCAGATGTGACAGGGTTTAAAGAACACCTGTATAACCCTTTAATTATTTATTTATAAATAACGGAATGAGGAAGTTCTGCGTTTTTTAAATTGTTTTAATTGACTATTAAAATAATCCAAACATTAAAAAAAAAAAAATATCCATATTATCAGCGGTATAATTTTTTAAAGTTTTTTATTTAGAAAAATAACTCTGTTTGTGACGTCTCAAGTTCTTTTCCGCTTCTTCTCGGTCAGTTCTGCCGATTGGTCCGTGAACTTACCGTCAACTGAAAATCTTTCAAAACTCTCTTTTTCTTGTCATTGATTAATTCATAGGAACTAGTGACGTCGTTCAAAGTAGTTCGTTTTTATTATAATTTTTTTTCATACATTTTAAAAAAACTTTGGCGTACAATTCAATGCTCTAATTTTTGCCGTGCCTCGGAAAACATTTTTTATATCCAATTTCCCGTAGGGCTGAACTTCCTTATTGATTTGTAATGCCTGACTGGGGCCTGTTTGATCGGTGACACTAGAACCTATGAGCAAGGGCGGAGAATTGACCGCTTTAGGGTGGGATTCCCCTTTTTAGTTTTAAACTTTTGGAGATTTAAGCATGGTTAAAACATGAAGTTTTTTTTTGGTTTTTGATTGATTAAGTTTTCGAAAATCGTCCTTACTTTAATCATTTCTCAAATATATCAGTTTGCCTCGTGTAATCTCGATAATTGTATGATATGACCCAAATTCTCTAAGTAGTAAGCATTTTTCCAAATCAATTTGATTGACTTTTTAATAAATGTATAACGCGATTATTAAACTCAAGTAGATGTGGGCGCTCCAATTAATTTGTTCATGAATTGCTTTTTCTTCACTGACAATTTAATGAATTGCCGATCACATAAGCAACTTTGTAAATTCTAGCAAAACATGACGATGCATTTTAGGAGTTACGAAACATGGCTACATATTGAAATGTAACTGTGTTGCGGGCATTATGGCGCGACGCGGCTGCTGGTCGTTTTGGCAAAAAAGCTTTTAGAGATAAACGATCGTTTTAAAAGTTGGAGAGATGTCAACGAACGATATTGGAAATCAAAATAATGGTATATCAGTCGACGCAAAATACTCTTATATAAAAGTAAACTGTTCACTAACATTTCAGGATAAAATGTTGTAAGATTAATGTAGGATTTGTCCATATGTCCCAAGCTTACGCCTGTCTTCTACCGGCTATCCTTTCTAGGCTAGTTTTTAGATCTTTCCAGAAAAAACAGATAAATTTTCATTTGCAAATAAAGCGCTCACATTCAAGATAAGTTGATCATATTACATAATTTTTATTTAGAAGTGGATGTGTATCCGCCAAATAGTTAAATCAGCCACGGAATTGAGCGGCTAGGGTGTTTATTAAATAGTGGCATTCACCTGAATGGCTAGGCCTTTCGTCGAAAGAATTGAGATAACTCAACGTTCAACGTGTGGGCTGGTTGTAAGCTATCCCTTTAGAAACAGTCAAATCAAGCCGGGTTAGGTTAGGTTGGGAGTTTAATAATAAAAAAAGTTTTTTTACTAAAAAAAAAACTTAACCCAACCTATTCTAACCTAACCTAACTTCATAATACAAAATAAATATTAAAAAAAATATTACTATTGTTGAATTTAAATTAAAGAGGCTAAGCGACGTTTAACCCTTTCGTTGAACGTTCATTCAACGAACGGCCCAGTCAGTTAAATTCCGGAATTTAATGAACAGCCTAGCCGCTCAGTTTAGTGGCTGATTTAACGTATCCACTTCTATACGAAATTCGCGTAGCGCAAGATGATCAATTTATTTTAAATCTAATTATTAGCAAATTAAAATTTATCTGTTGGAAAAACTTATGTATTTATTATTTTGTGACAGAAATGAAAGCCGCTAGGAGAAAGGCATAAGCATGTGACACACACACAAAAGCATACATTAATTTTACAACATTTTATCAAAAACCATAAGTGAACAATTTCATTTCATATCCTTAAATACATGAAATTTAAGAAGGGTCGGTTTATCATCATCATTCCCTTTCCGCACGCAGGGGCGCATGTGCACTGGTACATCAATCGTAGTTTATCTTGATAATTTATGTTACATGAAAGTAAGATGATCAGTCTTACGCTTTAGGTACCAGTCCAGGGACTATGAAATATTCGAGTGAAAAAATACAATTTTAAATAAATATTTCGTGTTAACCATGTCGGGAATCGAACCCCAGACCTCTTTCACCGTAGACAAACGGGCTGACTAAATAAAATGGTTCGTGGTGTAATTCTCCTCGGGGCTAAAAAAAAATAGTTTAAATTAATATTTGTGTTCTTATGATTTATTCAAATTTTTAAGGCCTTTTTAACATCAACGCGTTGTAAATAATTCACTTAAAAATAATAAAAAAAAAAATAAAAAAAATCGGAATCAAGCTGGGGTAGAGCGGGGTTCGAACCTCGGATCACCAGATCTTAATTACATAAATACACGAGTGTATTATTTTAGGTACCTAGATAAATGTAGGCAAATAATTTTTTTTTTGATATGCGTGGTCGGATAAAAATTATCAAAAAAAAAACGTTATTTTTAATGTCAAAATATACCATCACGAGTATCATATTTAGTCTAAAATAGTATTGAATAAGTGAGAAGATACCAAACCAATAAAAGATTAAATAAAACATAAATAACGTTCTGACAACCTGATTTTGAAAGTAGGTACCGAGGTAAGTAAAATAGCCACTGGATTTTTATTTAATTTAATTTCGTTAATATTTTAATTATTTTTATTTCACCATTAAAAATATTTTTTATGGTGGAACCGACCCCTTAACTTTATTTTGCCTTTTGTAATACTTAAACTTTACTCATGTCCTTAATAATAAATTATGTGTATTAGAAAAATATGTTCGAGATTCTCGTATTTCTCTAAAATCTATAATATAAATACACTAGAATTGATTGATTGCGTCTGTCCCTTATACCCGCGCACAGGAATTTTAGCCTTATTATCATGGTATCAACGATAAATCAGGGTCATTTTATTATGTTAAAATTTAATATTCAAGAAGAGTAATAATTATCTATCTTAATATTATTATTGGATGGGATCATGGCTCTACAAGAAAGTAGCAAAAGACCATCGATAATAATGGACAGTATTCGGATTGATTCTGTTTATTTGAACAAATAAAAAAATCCTTTTAAAATGACTTGAAAAATTCGAAATTAATTTTTAAACAACCTATAAGATAGATAATTATTACTCCTCTTGAATATCAAATTTCAACAGGGTAAAATGACCCTGATTTAGCGTTAATACCACAATACTAATGAGATAGATAATAATAATAATATATTTGAATAAATATTACTTAAATTTATTTTTAAAAACTAACCATGCGAATATATATATTTTTAAACTATCATTATCACTATAATATTTACCTCTAAATTGTTTTTTTTAAATGAGACACGAGAATATATTTTCAATATCTATAATATTAATACACTAGAATTGTATGATTACGTCTGTCCTTCAACTCGTTCACAGGAATTTGAGCACTATTCTCGTAGTATTCAACGCTGCATCAGGGTCCTTTACGTATGTTAACGTTTGGCGAATCGCTATCCCAGTAATTCATTCCCCATAAGTTTAAACACCCCATAAGTTAAAACTGTAATAACAGATATTTAAATAAATGTTCAAATCAAAAAAGTGGAACCTCAATCGAATACTTTATTACATATGTAGATAGTCGACTGTTGCCTGCCAGTATTTTTTTTCTATTCGCTGTTCAGTGCTGCGTATGGGCGGAAGAAGAACTGCTTCAAATTCGAGTCACATTTTTTTCATTTAACGGTTGGATAGTCGAGGATTGTCAGAGTAAGTCCAAACAAGAAGGCGTATTCCTTATTTAAACTTCAGCACCGTGAAGTCCGTGCGTTTCACGCTTTGGTCACTCGCCATTGTTCAGGTAATCAAGTGGCCTTGTTTCCTGGAACACGGTTTTCCTCTGTCATCCTTAATTCACATGCAGTCTCAAGCTCAACATTAATGGAGTACCTGACCTCCTGACTCCCGACCGGTGCACGAGACTGCAGGTTCGCAAGTGTGTAATTAGGAATGACTGGAATAAGAATATCAATATTGTGAATCCTTTTACCGACATGTCATCCGTACTTCCTTCTATTCTCGACATTGAGAAACGCAATCAGAGAGACATAAAACTGCTCAATATTTGAGTTTGTCCAAATGTTTGTGGACAAAAGACGGGATCTTACCCCCTCGGGAGTCATTAAGATAAACAAATTACAACAGGGATGGAGAATACCTTAAATAAAGGAATATGGAAGTCTAGGCATTTACAGGGCTTATGACCTGTCTTTGGCTGGTTTAAGTGGCCACTTTACACACTGTGTTCATATGAATCAACCAATAATATGAGAATTGTGGAAGTATTTCGGTTTACTTACCGTCAACGGACCGATCGGCAGAGCAGAATCGGAATAGAACTTGAGACGTTACACGCGGAGTAAAGACAAATAAAGACAAATCTTTAAAAAATCATAGCGCTGTGATGAAAAAAAAAAAAAATACTTTAATAGTCTATTAATAAATTTCATAAAATTAAAAGCCACTAAACTTCCTCATTAGATAATTTTTTTTCCAATATATTCTTTTTAATCGAATCTTATTTTTCTAATTCGACAGACGGTTTCAACTTTCAAATGTTTATTTGAGAATTATTAGAGAAATCGATATACCTGTATGTAACTGATCTAAATTACGAGTAAGTTTTCTTAAATTATATGCATACGGCCGCCTACCCGCGCTCTGACTATGTATAGAAGCTCATTAGGCAGCCTGGGGCAGGCTGCTGGTTGCTGGTTGCTGACCAGTAATTCGTGATATTAATGCAAGAATAATGGGAAGGGGAGGTGGCGCCGATTAATAGCTTTCCTGAGGCGTCAGTTGTTGCTGATAGTCTCATACAGGGAAATTTTGCATGACGGCTACATTGCGGCTGGATTTATTAAATCTCGTGAGCCTAACAAATCAATTATTTGTTTCATTTACGGCCGAAGCCAATCACAATACTAACATAAAGAAAAATATATACAAGTAAGTGAACAAACAACAACATAAATAATGAAGCAAAGGCAAGAAAGAAAAATAAAAAAATAGTAAATTGAATAAACATGATCTACAAAATAAAAGTTATAGCTGAGCCATGCTGACCCTTCTTCATCCCACACTGTGTTAGTGACGAAGGGATATACCAGAAGATTTATCCCAAAGAACATCAAGATATGCGACGAATTGACTAATCTACAGTTTCTGGAAACAAATCAAAGTTGCCCATTAGAAGTTTTGACCTCTGGTGACACGGTGGAAATATAAAAATAAATTGATTGCGACAAAGATGGGACATCACTTAAAGCACTGAGTATTTTGAAAATTCATATAAGGTCCATCACCGTTATACGTTTCTCTTACGAAGACACATTGAGAGATTGTCCTAAATATCCGTAAATAAATTTAATTTTAAAAAGTACAATGCAAATTGATATCAAATTCAAATTTAAACGATAGTTTAAATAAATATGAGAGCGATTTTGATTAAAGAGGCCTAAGCGATCACTCAGATGCCTACATTATTTATGCATTGACTGCCAGGCTTGGATACGCGCTGCGGATGCCTTAGGAGACCCTTAACCCAAGTTAGATCTTCTTCACACCCGTGGGCTCCCGCCACGCTGCCTTGGAAAGCCATCGATGACGATCTTTCGACTTTATTCGGTGGAGCTTAGTGACATGGGATTGACGTTGGAGGAGGTGAATCCTGGCTGACAATAGAGTCTCCTGTAGGCATCTGGTGGTGTCCTCATGCTCCACTCAGGAGCAATGTGGAAAAAGAAGAAAGTGAAAAATGTATTATAGAATTTTCTTTGCCATAGGGCATGTGTCATGCACATAAAATTACAAATTAATATAAATTTGCTTTGATTGTCTAACTAGCCTACATAACTTAGTTTTAAGACAGTCAAAATATAAAAACAATAATCAAAGACGAACCGAAAAAACAAATTAAAACAATATTTTAAGAAAAACGAGGTTAAAATTACACAAAAAATAAGGAAGATCTTGAAAATACATTTTTTTTTTAATGCATTTCAAACAAGAACATGTGTTGCCATCTATCAGCCATCATTAACCTCTTACTCTGCACCACTAATTTCACTAAAAAAAGCAGTAAGTAACTTCTTTAGCTTGTGGCTCTTAAAACATTTCCACAGTTCTGGCATTACAGTATAAAATTTTGTTTTATGTAGGAGTATTGTCGCTGTGCTAAATAAGTTCTAAGCGTTTGTCGAAAAATCAGATCCTAATAAGATTAGACCTCCGAGTCTCCTAATGATGAGAAACTGATGGGAGCGTATCTTTGTTAGAGTAAGTGACCACCACTGCCTTCAGTAAATATTGATGCTTGATATCAAGCACTGCAAACTTGAACAAATAGTTTTACTAAATGTTATTAAATATTTGTATGTAACGACTGACCGACTTTTCTATGTCTACCGGTTTCGAGACGTGCCCATCTCTTCTTCAGGACACCAATCAAACCAACATGCAAAACCCACTATACACCTTCACCATAGTAGTTGCACAAAAATATAAAACCAACACGACATGCATTTTATAAGCAACCCTTACACGCACTGATTAGGCTATTTTTATTTTGGTGATGTTTTTTATTTTTATTTTTTTAGGAAAAACAACCGTTGTTAAAATATTAAAAAAATAGTACATACATCCAGTGGAATTTTTTTACAAATATAATGAGAGAATATGTTAGTAAAGAGACAGTAAAAGAGTAAAGAGAAACATAATATATTATATAAGACAAGAAAAAAAAGGGCACGTAAGAAGGGTAAGAGATGAAGAAATAGAGTGGAGGAGAGGGATTTTCATAATACAGTTGACTGATTCAAAATTTTGGTATGATAAAAACATGAAAATAATTAAAGGAAGATACACTTATTACACCCTGACAAATGTTTCATTTTACAGGGTTTCAAATATATAAACGACATCACAAATATAATAAAACACTGCAAACTACAATTATTTGCCGATGATACATTAATCTATATAGCGGGAGAAAATTATACAGAGACTTTACAAAAATTAAACGAGGACTTAAACAGAATATCTGAGTGGCTCAAAATTAATAAACTTCAGCTTAATGTTGGAAAAACAAAATACATGGAGTTAGGAAGGAAAAAGCCAAACCCAAGGATGAATGTACTTATTGATAATGAAACCATAGAAAAGGTTAATGAAATGAAATATTTGGGGATAATACTTGATTAAAAATTGACATTAAATGCAAATTTTAGACACGTTAATAAAAAAATTATCAAAAAAATATTTTTCCTTAGTAGATTGAGAAATAAATTAAATAAAGATACTGCTCAACAATATTATTTTTAGCAAACGAAGGAAATTTAAATAAACTAGAAATCTTACAAAATAAAGCGATGAGAATAGTTCTTAAGAAAAATAAATATAGCAATGTAAAAAAAATGAGAGATGAACTAAAATGGTTATCTGTAAGAAGGAGACTTAAATTTAATATGTTGATATTTATACATAAATTTTTTCACGATAAATTACCAAAATATTTTAAGGATAAAGTTGTCTTAAACAAAAATTGTCATGAATATGCTACTAGACAAAAGGATAAAATAAGACTACCATTATTGAAAAGAGCTGAGTCGCAAAATTGTTTGATGTATAAGGGTTTAAAAATGTATGATGAGATGCCTGAATGTATGAAGAATGAAAAGTGTCTGAAAGAATTTAAAAATAAATGTATAAGTTACTGTAAGGAAATGTAAATATATATAGATGATGTAAATGTACATAATAGTTTATATTAGTTTTAATATAAGCTAACTTAAGAAATAAAAAAAAGTTTTTTTTATGGGCATAAAGTAAGTTAAATTTGGAGCATCTACGATAAATTAACGAGTTTTGAACATTTTTTTTTAGCAATGAATTATAAAAAAAAACTTGTTGCGTTGACTTTACAGGACAATTGCTTGAAATACGCTCTGAGAGATGTAGACTATCGATAAATAAATTGTTTAAAATTTTGAAGAGGAAAGACAGATCAAGATTTATGGAAATATTTTATGTTGAGGGAGAAATAGTTGAAAAAAGGGGGAGGGGATCAAGGGAGGTGAAGGGAGGGATATAGTGTATAAACTCAGCAGCCATAACAGTTTTTTACAAAAATGTAATTTTCGTGTATGTTTTATTCAATAATCAATGAAAGTAATTGTTTTTAAAGAACAGTCATTGTAAATTGGGCGCGATTAGACAGAGATACATAAAGAGAGGATAAGGAGGGAAAGGGAGATGTACATATTTATTATTATAATTTCTACTAAGTTACATAATGCATTTTTAGTGTAAATTTTTAATCTGACACAGTGATGTTTCTATAGTCTATGTCTTTAAATTTGGAATTGTACACTAAAAAGGCCCACGAAAAAAGCATTTTTAACATACAATGTTTAACTTATTGGTACATGAAACAGGTGGTACCGTCTACAAACCCTGGCTGGAACATGTATTGTTATTAAACTAAGTAGTTCTGCACAGTCAACTATTCCTTTCATAATTTTGTGAAGCAGTAGTTAGTCCGCACACAATCTGCGGTATTGTAGAGAAGTAATTCCATGGTAGGTGGAGGCAGTTATTTCTTGTTTTTCTTACATTCTTGTATTTTTTAACATTTTAATGCCCGTTTTAGCATATTGTTCAAATAAACCAAAATATGAAATTCAAAATGAAAAAATTAACTTTTTTTTTCATTATTTTTCCCAGTATTTGCATAAAAATATGTTTTTAGTTAGAATTAGAAAAATTGAGCATTGGAGGGTTAAAATCCCTATCAAATTTTAAACAATAGCGATTTTTGAAGAGTTTGTATAAATCACGACTATTACTACTATATACTACTACCATCTTGCAATTTCCGCGTAGGGCTAGGCAGAGAGGATAGACCGCCACACACGTTCATCCTTACATAGGTACCCACCTAAATACTTTTCGTCATACATGCCCTTCGGTTGTGTCTGCTTAACATAACCATATGGAGTTTTTGGTTTATCTGATTATAATCGTCTTTCTTGGTCATCCTCATCCTAGGTTCCTATTTATTCCCGCCATAGGTATACATATATCGGTTTTACCATTCTTTCGTCATCCATTCGTTCTATATGACCAAACCATCTTGGTGACCTTTTCTTAATCGAATCAATTATTATACCCGATTTCGTCATTCATAACCCTGCCAGGCATTATTTTACCACACATTCGTCCGAGTCTTTTATTAATATTATGGATAACTTTTAAAGCGCCATTATCGAAATATTACATCTCAAAGGGGCTTTGCAAAAATGATTATATGCTGTAGGTAGGTATCTATTGAATGGAATTTGACTTTTAATAAATTTTTACATTTTTTTCTCTTAAAACAATGTATACAGTCGTTACATGCTGATTCGAATGCAAGGTAGATAGACCTTTGAGGAAAATTTGTAAGAATCCTTGATTATTACTATCTATTTATTTCCACTACAAATAGTCAGCAGTATGAAATAACGAACAATTATAAATAATTTTCGTACACCATTATAAATAATTAATATTACGGTCTTGTAGAATATAATTATACCATTTTCTGTACGGCGAGTCACACATTCGATTTTAATTAATTGTCCTATCAATCTAAACGCAAAAGTCAATGAAATAAGCGCAAGCTAAAATAGAACTTCGGCGAGTGTATTCAAAATACGACTTTTCCTTGTAGTTACGATGCGGTTGAATCGTTGTATCGTACGCAACGCCATCTCACGGCTTTCATTAGCAATTCAGGGAGATGTTTTCAATCTCTGAACTCGACTAGAATAATCTCGACTGATCGCAAGTGCGATATTGTACAAAGAAATTATGTTCTCTACGTAAAAAATTAAAGTCAATTGTCGCTCGAAGTTTTCTTCATTTTGGTACTTTTTTATAAAGTTCCAAACGACTGTAGTAAATTCTTGTGGTCGTCTGACCTTGGCGTGTGCGCACATACGGGCTATTGTACGCGCTTCCAAGGTTTGTTTTTGTATCGAGCGCCCGACGCCACGAACTCGACGAATAGTAACTCATGCTAAGCGCTCCGCGGAGAATTTGTGCTAGCGAGCATGTAGCTAGAATGTGACCCTTCGATATTTAGATCCGACAACACGTTTCTGAGGCAATAAAGGATGCCGCGCTTCAGTTCCATAAAGTTTTATGTTTAAGCGACGTTTTAACATTGACATAGCCCGTATGCTCTTGTGTTTTAGGAGTATTTTCGTTTTTGTTTTTGGTGGTAAATTTACGACGTTCTTGAATGTCCCTGAGCGTATATCAAAAGGTATTACGACGCAAGTTTTTTGAATATCGAAAAGTCGTATGTCAGCGATGAAAAGTATCGTGTCCCGACCTTTTTCGTTTCTTAAGGGTTATTATTTTTATTTTCACGCATTACATTTGGATTTAGAAGGACTTATGTTGTACTATTTCGTATGAGGGTCGCGTCATTTGATTCGGGTGCATGTTTTTATGAATAGTTTCCGAATTACCCTCCAAAGTTTATAATGATAGAGATGTTGACTTCCGCTCGTTTATTTCAGCTGTGAAACCGGTGACCTGTTGAATACTATTATTTCTGACAGCTCTATTTTTAGTAATAAAACCTAACGAAATTGGATATAAAACCCGTTATTGTAATTTAAATAACGTGAATAGATAATAAATATTTACATCAAGTAGCCAAAATCAAAACGAAAGTTTGCAAATTATATTATGCGTCCGGGCGGATGAAGAATACAGTTTTGTGTGTGAAATAGATCCAGAACACTGACAGGTGTTTTTGACTCGATCGCTTCCCTAAAAAAAAATCATAAAAAAGTAAATAGAGTAGAGATAAGTCCGCATCGTAATGTTCGCCTACCATGCCCAAGGTCCTGGGTCTGATTCCTGGCAGGGTGGAAGTGGAATATTGGTTTTGAAGATTGTTTCAAACTGCAATATTACATCGTGCCTGGACTGGCACCTGAAGCGTAAGACTGATCACCTTACCAACCATGTAACAAAAATGATGTAGATACCTATACTGCAATGAGGAAGTTCAGTCCTACGGTAAATTGGATATGAAAAATGTTTTCTTACTCGCGGGAAAATCAGAGCATTTAATTGTACGGCGAAGTTTCTGGAAAATGCATGAAATAAAATAAAAAAATAAAAATTGAATTTTTGTAAAAAAAATATTTTTTATCGGTGTTACACAATTTTATTATTTTACAAAAACACTACTACAATTTTGTATTATAAACATTACGTTATAGTTTTATATCACCCGTCGATGGGAGGAGTGCTCTCCCGAAACTATAGTAGTGTTCTTGTAAAAAAAATAATGAAATTGTGTAACAGTAATAACAAAGTTTTATTTTCACAATAATTTATAACGAAGTGTTGCGAAGTGAATGACGATTCAATTAAGAAATAAAAAATAACTTTTGTAAAACTAGGTTAAAAGTTCTTTAGAATCAACCAATGATGCTGTAATAGATTGATTTCCGGTTTCCGGGAAGCGAACTCACCAATCAGCAGAACTCACGGACTAGAACTTGTGACGTCACAGCCGGAGTACCTAATTTCAAAAATCAAAGCGCTAATAATGACGCATAAAATTATTTTTAATAAAAATAGCTTAGATTGATAGTTTAAAAAAATAAAAAAATATTTAAAAGAACCATTGAACTTCCTTATTGGAGTGCCAATACAGTGCCCTATGCACCACTATATGCGGTTAGGGATATGAACATGATAATTTGGTATTGCGTTGATACGCATACATACCTACACACCCTTTTACATATATATACGCACGCACACATTTTAAAAGTCACCATAATTTAGTATGCATAATTTTTATGCATATTTAGAAACCTCAGTGGTCTGTCTTTCAACCTTATCGTAATTATGTAATTTAATCATTGTTGACTGTATGTTTCTGTAAAATTAATAAAGGGTCAAAAGATGATTGGGTTACGTGGAACGATTGATGACGAAAAGATAGTAAAAAACTATTATAAACCAGCCAATGACAAGGCATAGGCCCTGTAAATGCCTAGACTTCCATATTTCCTTCTCAAAAATGGTTTTTCCTCTCTGTTGAAATTTAAATATGAATAACTACCTAGGGAGGAAATCCAGCCAGTCTGCAAGCATTTGGGCATACTCAAACATAGTTGAATTAACTGCCTGGTAAAAGAAGAAGTATAAACATTGGTAAATAGTTAAATAGGAGAGGGAAAACATTATTGAGAAGGGAATATGGACGTCTAGGCATTTACAGGGCTTATGACCTGTCATTGGCTGGTTTAAGTGGCCACATTACACACTGTGTAACATTTACCAGTCTGCCCATGTTTAAACATCCACATTTCTTTAACTCTTCCATCTTTTTGTGAACTAAAGGAGCTGAAACCTTTATTATGTGGGTGAGATTCATCCGGCTGAACCAAATCATCTACTAGGCAACGCCTGAAAACAATTTTTCAATTTTTATACTTCATCTTTTACCAGGTGGTTGATTCAATAATGTTTGAGGATGTCCAAATGCTTGCAGACTAGCTGGATTTCCTCTCTTAGGAGTTATTCATATTTTAATTTATTTCAAAAGAGAGGGAAAACATTATTGAGAAGGGAATATGGACGTCTTGGCATTTACAGGGCTTATGACCTGTCAACTCCCTAGGGAGGAAATCCAGCCAGTCTGCAAGCATTTGGACATACTTAAACATTGTCATATATATATATATGTGTTGTTTAAAGTTTGCAGTGGTTTATTTTGTTTGTTTTTGCGTTTATTTCATAGTTTGTGATTATTTACTATTTAAAAAACAAAAATATTTTTTTGAGTAGAAACGCGCTGATAAACTTTTATTTATTATTAGTTTGGAGCGATCAAGATTTTGTTTACTTTTGTACATTATTGTGAATATACGTATAGAAAAATAATAAAAAAACAAAAAAATGGAGCTACTGGACAGGTAAATAAAATATAAAAGGTTTTTCCCAACAATTTATCACGCGTTTAATTTTAGGAAATCGCAGCAAGTTTGCTACAAATTCAAATCTTTTATTTTCTTCACCACCTTAAGGTTCCAGAAATCAGTAGCTGTGCATGTGATGACGAGACACCTCAAGACGTCCCTCATTTGTTGATGCATTGTGTCTTTTACAGCTTAGAGTGCATTGATGTTCTGAATCTGCTAGAGAGTGATTTATTTGAAGTTTTTTTTTTAATGTGACGACATTTCGCTTCATATAATGGCCACACTGACGATTAAACGTCAAATGTTGTATAAAACTGTTTCAAAAACAGAAATAAAACTAATACGGTTTGGCCAATTTCCCCTAATTAAGTGTTTTGGATAATGCTAAAAATCATTGGGCCTTACTTATAAATCGGGTATAAAGTTAAGCTTGAGAATAGTGGTAGAATAATGATGGTATAGCAAAAAGTATTACTTATAAACCTCGTATAGAGTTAAACTCGGTTTAAATCTGGGATAGCGAACATAGACATTTATACCTGCACATTATGTGGTATGACGCTGGAATAAGCATGCGATCAGTCAAAAGAATGGTCAGTCAGGTAATCAGTTTTTTTTTCAATTTTAAACAATTTCGAAGTCCCGCGACCTTCTCAATGCGATTCAAGTGATTTTTAATTATTTGTTTAAATAATATCTGATGTGTTATATGTTTGTAGGTGTTTTAATTAATTGTGATGAAAAAAGAAACACGAATAAACTATAGAATTCGTTTTAAACTTCTCTTCTTCCTAATTTTGATTTCTTTTTCTAACGGTTTTCTCCATGTTCTCGATTACACTGACAGTAGTCTCGATTTAACTTTGACGTTTGTTTGTGTTGTTATAAAAGTTACTGCGCACGCGCACATATCAGTGTTTACTGTTTAAAAAAATTAAGAATGAAATAACCTGTGAATTCTAGGTAAAAAATATTTTTACAAGTAGGCTTTTTTATATCGGTTATAAATAGTTAAACCGGGTATAGTTATTTCTTAATATAAACCTGGTATAAGGAAATCTAATAAGTAAGGCCCATAATGTTTGATTTCACGCGATTATATTTTTTAACGTTTAATCATCAGTGTGGCCATAAAAGAAATAAGTCGCATGGAAAAAATTATCGAAGATGAAGAAGATTCATAATTGCACCCTTGAGATGCTATTCTGAACCACTCTCGCGGCACAAAAAAACCGTTATTCTGGTGTATTTTGTGTATAAATACACGAGATGATACGGCCGCGAGAGCGTTTGGAATACCAGTAGTTCAATCACAAATAACTATCGAGGTGCTAATAAGCGATGTGATAACAATTTCTCACAATGTTTGTTTATCGTATTCGCGATCACAATTGAGCATCCGTGAACACCTAATCTTAAATGTTTAAATATTTACGTTTCGCGACGTATAATCCTGCCGCAAAATCACGTATTTGAATTTCACCGGTGTAAATACGGAAAATATTCCAAAACTGCTATTTTTATTTATTTATTTATTTTTTATCGCGTTATTTATTGCATTTAGCCGGCGGTTGGCAAGCCAAATGTAAAAAAAAGCAGTCGCCATAGTAAGTGTAATTTAATTTTCACTTTTTTTTTATTAGATGCTCCCCTCTATTTTGCAAATGCTATATATTGTATTATTTTTTATAGTAAACGCCGATTTTTCACCAGTGAACTATATTTATTTACGAGGAAAAGAAAAAACAAACCGACACGAGCGTTGACTTAGAGATTACACACGCGTTGACTTATGACTGCGATAACTTAGCATGTTCATTATTGTTCATTGTGATCCCTCAAATACATGTTTTTAAGAACGTCGCGTCGATAGTTATTTACAGCCAGAGTGATATCGCAATCGTAATAAGCCATAATAATTGATCACGCGAGGTTATATCAAATGTTATGGTAAAAATAGTCAAGGTAATTGTCGAAATAAATATAAATAGAACACTAAATGCCGAAAACTGTCTAAGTGGAATGGATGGTCTGTTGATTTCTGTCTGAAGTTCCTTAACAAGGCCACAGCCGACTATCCCGCCAGATCCTCGCGCGATGGAAAAAACATACCAAGCTATTGCAGGAAATATAAGCCTTGTACGTAATAAGCGAGGCAAAAATAAGTAACTCAATATAAAACTTTAAAAAAAGTGTCTCTGTGACAATGTCTCTGAACAATATCCTGTCCTTCTAGTTGCTTTCTACACGTGGACATTCGTCGGATCCTGGGACACGACAATATTGCATCGTAAACGGTACTTTAATATTGATAATTTATTAGGATTTTTTCGTGTGGCAGGAAATTTTTATACAAATAACCTTAGTAGGTATACATTACGTAGAAAATAAAACATACGTATTACTCTGTGCTTTATTCTATCTCTAATGCTTTATTTATTTAGTTTTTTATAATTTACTTTTTAGCAGGAACACTCGACAAATTATCTACTCCGCTGAATGTTGATTTTAGGTACATTTATTGAGATAACTTTAAGTTGGTAGACTTTCACACGTCCATGCGCTTTGTAGCTGGATGACGATTGGTAATATAGCTTCAATATGTAAATGTTGTAAACTATCAAATACCCAAATTCTGTAAATGTGGTCTAGAACTTCAATCGTCCATGCACTCAGTAGCGGCAAGGAGTGTTATAATCAAACTCCTATTTTTTTTAAATTTTATTTTAATAACATTCAAGCACTAGATTTAATTGTCGAATTAAAACATAATGTAAATAGAAGCTAGATTTCTTACCATCCATGCACTCTGTAACTGCAAGACGTGCTGTAATCTGGCTCCTATCAGTTATAATGTAAATAGGTCATAAGTGGAAACGAGGAACTAGAATCCCAATCGTCCATACGCTCTGTAGCTGCAAGACTGCTGGCATATTTACTTTAATTAAAGTAATTAACGCCACAAGGCCGACAAACTGTTTGTATATAACGTAAATTGTATATTGGCGGGCTTATTGCCAAACAGCAATTTTTTCCGATCAACCAATAAAATAAAAGGTTTATTTTTATAATTTAAGTTACAAAGCATATTTAATAGAAGGTAAAAAAAAGAGGTAAAGATACACGAAAATAGAAATAGCAGTATTTGTATATACATTACCTTAAAACAATACTATTACTCAATGGGAAAAATGAATAAAGAGGAAAGAGGAAAGGAGGAGAGATTAAGGAAGAAAAAGGAGATGTTATTTAAACAGAGATACTGTAATAACATCTTTGATAGTGGATGGAAAATGATTCTTCAGTCGAGCCGCGTAAACACTATATGAGTAAGAGAAGAAAGAGGAATTGTGGATGGGTTTTAAAAGAGTCCTTTGAGAATAAGAACAATGAGGTAAACCATGAACTGATAAGTGTTGCATTTTTTCTTGGAGGTACTCGTATATAGGCTGCGTAGAACTATGGAGTACATTGAATAGAAGGGAGAGGGAGTGATAGTCTCTCCGTTGTCTAATTTTGAGCCATTTCAGTTGCCTGCCATAATCGGAAATGTGGTCACATTTCCTAAGACCAAAAATATACATTATGCATGTATTCCAAAGTCGTTCAAATTTATCAAGTTGATAGTGGATGGAGAATGGAGAATGATTATACAGTCGAGCCGCATGGACACTATATGAGTAAGAGAAGAAAGAGGAATAATTGCGGAAGGGTATTAAGAGGGTGCTTTGAGAATTAGAACGATGAGGTACCTAAACCATGAACTGAAAAGCGTTGAATTCTTTCTTGGAGGTGCATAGCTGCGTAGGACTATGGAGTACATTAAACGAAAGGGAGAGGGAGTGATAGTCTCTCCACTGTCTAATTTTGAGCCATTTCAGTTGTCTGCCATAATCAGAAATGAGGTCACATTTCCTAAAACTAAAAATATACCTTATGCGTGTATTTCGAAGTCGTTCAAATTTATCGAGTAGCTCACAGTTTAAATTAGTCATGGAAACATCAGCGTAATCTAGAACGTGTAGTAATGCTTTTACGAGTGAAAATTTAGTATCTATTTTACGAAATGTATTTAAATTTTCTCACTAGACCTGCGGGTTTTTATGCTTATTAAATACACGTATAAATATGTCGTTTATGTCAGAAGTTGTAGCAAAGTGCATTTCATAAAGTTTTTGCAATAAATTTAAAGTGTAAAGTCTGAAACCTCCAAATGTTGAAATTGTAAATTGGACGGCGCAATGTTGTAGCGTTGTAGAAAATGGCAGAAACCTGATAAATGCATACGCTCGGGCGGAGGTGGGTGCCATTCGCAGAGAGAAAACTAGCAGATCTATTCACCTCTTGCGAGAGAGCTACTGGGTGATCTGAAAAATATTTACAGTAAAATAAAATTTCAAAAAATTTAAATCCGCCCGGTAGTTATTGAGTCCATCGAGGAGAACCATTCGAATATTGCCTTTTATATATATAGATTAACGTCACCGTTTATATCTTCCTCAAAAAATAAATATAAACATCTATAAGCGCCCCCAGCGCCAGGGAAAAGAAACTGGCCGATCACTTAAGCTTATGTCTTCATACAAAATGAATACTGTGTTTTAACATCCAAAACCCAGTTGGTGTTTTTTCCTCCTCAAGTGATCTCGCATATTACAGATATTATTTGAAGCTTCTCTATTTGGAGAATAGCATTTCGAACATTACTTCCTAAGAACCATTTTCCTTTAATAGTGTACAGTTGACATATCGTCGCCTAAGTTCGTTTTTAACGAAATCGAGTTAAGTGTACAAGAGGTCTAAGAAAGTCTTTATTTATAAAATCAAAATGATTTAAAAAAAACTATTTGAGGTGTTTTTTATTTATTTATCCGCGTCCCCCTGGCTTCTCCCCTGCAGAAGTAAGCAACCATTTGTTTTTTGAAATATTAAAAAAATAAATTTTTCTTCGTTCTAAATAAAAAAAAATAAATGCTTATATGTCTTCTTGCCCATAATGATCATCGTGGTTTCGAATGTGACAGGCTTTAACAAACACCCAAGATGTATTTTTTTATAATAATGGAGAATATACCTATTACACACATATCGCCAGGTTATTACTTGTTGTTTGAGTTTAATTGGTGGATAATTGGTGGTAATAATTATTTAAATTATAAATAAGTACCTAGGTAAATAGGTGCGAAGGTTTTTACGGTCACTGTTATCAATATGAATCGAGTTGTGGTCCTGTGGCTAGTGTCTCGGACTCACGGACCAAAGGTCTGTGGTTCGAATCCCACTCTACCCCAACTTGATTCCCATTTTCTAATAGTGAGTTATTTACAACTCGTTGAAAATGGCCCTCAAAATTAAATATTTGGGTAAATCATAAGAACGCAAATATTTCTTTTAAAAAAATGTTTATTTTTTGGGTGATACCGTGTGTGTTGGATTTGTTCCGACGTTTCGGCTACCATTGCAGGAGCCATCTTCAGGGTAAACTGAGTCTGGGTCACTCAGTTTACCCTGAAGATGGCTCCTGCAATGGTGGCCGAAACGTCGGAACAAATCCAACACACACGGTATCACCCAAAAAAGAAACGTATTAAGTACCTAGATATTCATAAAAATAGAGGAAAAAAATTGGCTTAGTTTGATAGTCTTTCAAAAAATAAAAAAATAAATAGAAAACCACTGAATTTCCTTCTTACGAAGAAGCCCTAATTGAACTTCATGAATTTTTTTTTTTTGGCTTTTCAATAAAATAAATAAATAAAAACCACTTGACAAAATTTTTTCATGTTACTGTAGAAACGTTTTTTACATTTAATTTGAAAAATGTAGAGAAAAATACATTTTGTAGCTGTCGCGTAGTTCTGGTTAAGCTACTCAACATTGTCCATACATACACATACACACCCACATACAATTGGCTAGTAGAATACGTATTTCCATCGGTTGTGTGTGTGTGTCTCGAGTCTCGACTCTGAATGCAATGAGGTTAAAATTTGCATAACATTTTTTAGCACTTTTTTGCAATTGAGAGTTGTTTTCGACAAGTCTAAGATAAAATAAATGTGCCTGGCGTGAGCCAAATCAATAATCATTTTGCTCAAAATATAGATTGCTGATTATGGATAAAAAATACAAAACTTATATATTTATATTATTTTTAATTTAATTTAATTTTATTCAGAAAACATACAGTCATTCATAATAAGTATTAAAAACAAAGAGTTTAAAACATAAAAAGACTAATTAAATGTGACAAAAAAAATACGTGTTCAATTGTTTCGTATTGATTTATTTATACATCAACGATTCAAATAACCTTTTACAAAAAAAAATATACAGAAATAATCACAGCAGTGCACAATAATCATGTAGTACATAGTATGAAATAATAGAATAATTAAAACTAAACAATTTAGTAAACAAATTATACAAAAAGTTAAAAAGAAACATAACATTTCTAAAACAAGATAGCAATAACCATGAGAAATCTTATGTACCAAATATAAATATAACACAGTAAAGTTGAGAATAACTAGATAATAATAATAAAATAATTAATACAACATTAGTACTCAAAAAAATAAAAGTTTTTTGAGCAATAAAACAAAAATATAAAAAAAGTTAAATTACTAAATAATACCTCTATTTCTCTATTTAGTGAAATCATCATCATCAGTTGGTTGGAAGAAGTTGGCGTTTGGCAATAAATCCACCAATGTACAATTTAAAATTATGTCTTACACGTTAAATAAAGAAATAAAAAACATTCCAGGAAACAAAGTTAAATTTAATAATATATTCTAAAATGAATCCATTATTTTTTTTTTTAAATAACGAGTGAGAATTCGTTTAAATTCATGAACAGAATTTGTATTACGCACATATTAATGATATACCTTTTCAGAGGTGAATATATATTTTTCTGTGTCCAGGCGGATGAATAATACAGCTACGTGTCTCAAATAGAACCAGAAACCCGAAAGATTGCTTTTGACTTGATGCTCTTAGGTTAAAATCTTTAAAAAATAAATCGAGTGAAGAAACGTCCGCCTAAGGTTATAGTGTTTGACGTGTTTGCATACTATTCTTAAGGTCCTAGA